>NW_027627477.1:0-19158 GCF_034508935.2 Berghia stephanieae
AAAAAAAAAAGATACGCGCTTATTTCTCTCCCCAAAAAAAAAGAAAAACTAGTATCTCCACTGCGCTTTTTATCCATGAATCGAAAAAAAAGAAATGCGAGTTCTCGGACTTTTTACACAACAAAAAGAAAAAAAAAAAAATTAGCAATTATTCTCCCAGAAAAAATAAAGCAAAGCTCGATAAAGATCAGTCTCAATCGAAAAAAAAAATCGAGTTCTCCCTACTTTAAGAAAGCGATATCAAAAAGAAAATTTATATTCTCGCGCTTATTAAATAGAAGAACAAAAAAAAAAAAAAGCGAAATTTCTCCCCGCGCTTTATCGAACGTAAAGAAAAAAAAAGAAATTCCACTGCGGACTTTTTTGCGCCCGCTGAAAAAAAAAAAAAAAAAAAAGAAATTCCCCGCGACTTTTTTTTCTTTGCCTCGAATCGAAAAAAAAAAGAATGCAAGTTCCCACTGCGGACTTTATTTCTGCAGAAAAAAAAAAGAAAAAATCGAATTTCCCCTCGCGATTTATCTGCATGTGCTCTGAAACGAAAATAAAAAGATATGCAGTCCCCTGCAGATTTAATCTGCATCCCCTCGAATAAAAAAAAAAAAAAAACGAAATTCCCCACTGCGGACTTAATATTTCTGCAGTCCGCGTTCTGAATCGAATAAAAAAAAAGAAAAAATGCGAAAGATTCTCCCACTGCGGACTTTTTATATTTGCAGTCCGCGCTCTGAATCGAAAAAAAAAAGAAAAAATGCGAAAGTATTCTCCCTCTGCGGACTTTTTATTTCTGCAGTCTGTGCTCTGAAACGAAAATAAAAAAGATAAAATGCGAAAGTATTCTCCCACTGCGGACTTTTTATTTTTGCAGTCCGCGCTCTCAATCGAAAAAAAAAAGAAAAAATGCGAAAGTATTCTCTAACTGCCGACTTTTATTCTGCAGTCCGCGCTCTGAATCGAAAAAAAAAGAAAAAATGATAAAGTATTCTCCCACTGCGGACTTTTTATTTCTGCAGTCCGCGCTCTGAAACGAAAAAAAAAAGATAAAATGCGAAAGTATTCTCCCACTGCGGACTTTTTATTTCTGCAGTCCCCGGTCTGAAACGAAAAAAAATATAAAATGCGGAAGTATTCTCCCACTGCGGACTTTTTATATCTGCAGTCCGCGCTCTGAATCGAAGAAAAAAAAGAAAAATTGCGAAAGTATTTTCCCACTGCGGACTTTAAATTTCTGCAGTCCGCGCTCTGAAACGAAAAAAAAAAGATAAAATGCGAAAGTATTCTCCCACTGCGGACTTTATATTTCTGCAGTCCGCGCTCTGAGTCAAAAAAAAAAAAAAGAAGAAATGCGAAAGTATTCTCCCACTGCCGACTTTTTATATCTGCAGTCCGCGCTCTGAATCGAAAAAAAAAAGAAGAAAATGCAAAGGTATTCTCCTACTGCGGACTTTTTTTTTCTGCAGTCCACGCTCTGAATCAAAAAAAAAAAAAAAGAAACAATGCGAAAGTATTCTCCTACTGTGGACTTTTTATTTCTGCAGTCCGCGCTCTGAATCGAAAAAAAAATTCGAAAGTATTCTCCCACTGCGGATTTTTTATTTCTGCAGTCCGCGCTCTCAATCGAAAAAAAAAAGAAACAATGCGAAAGTATTCTCCCAGTGCGGACTTTATATTTCTGCAGTCCGCGCTCTGAATCAAAAAAAAAAGAAAGAACAATGCGAAAGTATTCTCCCACTGCAGACTTTTTTTTATGCTGTCGGCGCTCTGAATCGGAAAAAAAAGAAAGAAATCAATGAGAAAGTATTCTCACACTGCGGACTATTTATTTCTGCAGTCCCCGCTCTGAATCGAAAAAAAAGAAAAAATGCGAAAGAATTCTCCCACTGCGGACTTTTTTTTTCTGCAGTCCCCGCTCTGAAACGAAAAAAAAAAAAGATAAGATGCGAAAGTATTCTCCCACTGCGGACTTTTTATATCTGCAGTCCGCGCTCTGAATCGAAAAAAAAAAAAAAGAAAAAATGCGAAAGTATTCTCCCACTGAGGACTTTAAATTTCTGCAGTCCGCGCTCTGAATCGAAAAAAAAAAAGATAAAATGTGCAAGTATTCTCCCACTGCGGACTTTTTAGATCCGCAGTCCGCGCTCTGAATCGAAAAAAAAAAAAGAAAAAATGCGAAAGTATTCTCCCACTGCGGACTTAATATTTCTGCAGTCCGCGTTCTGAATCGAATAAAAAAAAAAGAAAAAATGCGAAAGATTCTCCCACTGCGGACTTTTTATATCTGCAGTCCCCACTCTGAATCGAAAAAAAAAGAAGAAAAAATGCGAAAGATTCTCCCACTTTGGATTTTTTATATCTGCAGTCCGCACTCTGAATCTAAAAAATAAAAAATAAAAAAAATGCGAAAGTATTCTCCCACTGCGGACTTTATATTTTTGCAGTCCGCGCTCTCAATTGAAAAAAAAAGAAAAAATGCGAAAGTATTCTCCCACTGCGGACTTTTTATTTCTGCAGTCTCCGGTCTGAAACTAAAAAAATGATAAAATGCGGAAGTATTCTCCCACTGCGGACTTTTTATTTCTGCAGTCCGCGCTGTGAATCGAAAAAAAAAAGATAAAATGCGAAAGTATTCTCCCACTGCGGACTTTTTATTTCTGCAGTCCGCGCTCTCAATCGAAAAATAAAAAGAAAAAATGCGAAAGTATTCTCCAACTGCGGACTTTAAATTTTTGCAGTCCGCGCTCTGAAACAAAAAAAAAAAAGATAAAATGTGCAAGTATTCTCCCACTGCGGACTTTTTAGATCTGCAGTCCGCGCTCTGAATCGAAAATAAAAAAGAAAAAATGCGAAAGAATTCTCCCACTGCGGACTTTTTATATTTGCAGTCCGCGCTCTGAATCGAAAAAAAAAGAAAAAATGCGAAAGTATTCTCCCTCTGCGGACTTTTTATTTCTGCAGTCTGTGCTCTGAAACGAAAATAAAAAAGATATAATGCCAAAGTATTCCCCACTGCAGACTTTATATTTCTGCAGTCCGCGCTCTGAATCAAAAAAAAAAAAAGAAAAATGCGAAAGTATTCTCCCACTGCGGACTTTTTATTTCTGCAGTCCGCGCTCTCAATCGAAAAAAAAAAAAAAAAAATGCAAAAGTATTCTCCAACTGCCGACTTTTTATTCTGCAGTCCGCGCTTTGAAACAAAAAAAAAAAGAAAAATGCGAAAGTATTCTCCCACTGCAGACTTTTTATTTATGCTGTTGGCCCTCTGAATCGAAAAAAAAAAGAAAAAATGCGTAAGTATTCTCCAACTGCCGACTTTTTATTCTGCAGTCCGCGCTCTGAATCAAAAAAAAAAGAAAAAATGCGAAAGTATTCTCCCACTGCGGACTTTTTATTTTTGCAGTCCGCGCTCTCAATCGAATAAAAAAAGAAAAAATGCGAAAGTATTCTCCATCTGCCGACTTTTTATTCTACAGTCCGCGTTCTGAATCGAAAAATAAAAGAAAAAATGAGAAAGTATTCTCCCACTCCGGACTTTATATTTCTGCAGTCCGCGCTCTGAAACAGAAAAAAAAAAAAAGAAAAATGCGAAAGTATTCTCCCACTGCAGACTTTTTATTTATGCAGTCGGCGCTCTGAATCGAAAAAATAAATAAAAAGAAAACAATGCGAAAGTATTCTCCACCTGCCGACTTTTTATTCTGCAGTCCGCGTTCTGAATCGAAAAAAAAAGAAAAAATGAGAAAGTATTCTCCCACTCCGGACTTTTTATTTCTGCAGTCCGCGCTCTGAATCGAAAAGAAAAAAAGAAAAAATGCGAAAGTATTCTCCCACTGCGGACTTTTTTTTCTGCAGTCCCGGCTCTGAAACAAAAAAAAAAAAAAAGATAAAATGCGAAAGTATTCTCCCACTGCAGACTTTTTATATCTGCAGTCTGCGCTCTGAATCGAAAAAAAAAGGGAAAATGCGAAAGTATTCTCCCACTGCGGACTTTAAATTTCTGCAGTCCGCGCTCTGAAACGAAAAAAAAAGATAAAATGCGAAAGTATTCTCCCACTGCGGACTTTTTATATTTCAGTCCGCGCTCTGAATCGAAAAAAAAAGATAAAATGTGAAATTATTCTCCCACTGCGGACTTTATATTTCTGCAGTCCACGCTCTGAATCGAGAAAAAAATTGCGAAAGTATTCTCCCACTGTGGACTTTACATTTCTGCAGCCCGCCCTATGAATCGAAAAAAAAAAAAGAAAAAATGCGAAAGATTCTCCCACTGCGGACTTTATATTCTGCATTCCCGCTCTGAATCGAAAAAAAAAAGAAAGAATGCGAAAGTATTCCCCCACTGCGGACTTTTTATTTCTCCAGTCCGCGCTCTGAATCGAAAAAAAAAAGAAGAAAAAATGCGAAAGTATACTCTCACTGCGGACTTTTTATTTCTGCAGTCCGCGCTCTCAATCGAAAAAAAAAAAAGAAAAAATGCGAAAGTATTCTCCAACTGCCGACTTTTATTCTGCAGTCCGCGCTCTGAATCGAAAAAAAAAAAAATGATAAAGTATTCTCCCACTCCGGACTTTATATTTCTGCAGTCCGCGCTCTGAAACAAAAATAAAAGATAAAATGCGAACGTATTCTCCCACTGCGGACTTTTTATATCTGCAGTCCGCGCTCTGAATCGAAAAAAAAAGGAAAAATGCGAAAGTATTCTCCCACTGCGGACTTTAAATTTCTGCAGTCCGCGCTCTGAAACGAAAAAAAAAAAGATAAAATGTGCAAGTATTCTCCCACTGCGGACTTTTTAGATCTGCAGTCCGCGCTCTGAATCGAAAATAAAAAAGAAAAAATGCGAAAGTATTCTCCCACTGCGCACTTTTTATTTCTGCAGTCCGCGCTCTCAATCGAAAAAAAAAAAAAAATGCGAAAGTATTCTCCACCTGCCGACTTTTTATTCTGCAGTCCGCGTTCTGAATCGAAAAAAAAAAAGAAAAAATGATAAAGTATTCTCCCACTCCGGACTTTATATTTCTGCAGTCCGCGCTCTGAAACAAAAAAAAAAAGAAAAATGCGAAAGTATTCTCCCACTGCAGACTTTTTATTTATGCAGTCGGCGCTCTGAATCGAAAAAAAAAATAAAAAGAAAACAATGTGAAAGTACTCTCACACTGAGGACTTTTTATTTCTGCAGTCCGCGCTCTGAATCGAAAAAAAAAGAAAAAATGCGAAAGTATTCTCCCTCTGCGGACTTTTTATTTCTGCAGTCTGTGCTCTGAAACGAAAATAAAAAAGATAAAATGCCAAAGTATTCTCCCACTGCAGACTTTATATTTCTGCAGTCCGCGCTCTGAATCAAAAAAAAAAAAAAAAAGAAAAATGCGAAAGTATTCTCCCACTGCGGACTTTTTATTTCTGCAGTCCGCGCTCTCAATCGAAAAAAAAAAGAAAAAATGCAAAAGTATTCTCCAACTGCCGACTTTTTATTCTGCAGTCCGCGCTTTGAAACAAAAAAAAAAAAGAAAAATGCGAAAGTATTCTCCCACTGCAGACTTTTTATTTATGCTGTTGGCGCTCTGAATGGAAAAAAAAGAAAAAATGCGAAAGTATTCTCCCACTGCGGACTTTTTATTTCTGCATTCCCCGGTCTGAATCGAAAAAAAAAAGAAAAAATGCGTAAGTATTCTCCAACTGCCGACTTTTTATTCTGCAGTCCGCGCTCTGAATCGAAAAAAAAAGAAAAAATGCGAAAGTATTCTCCCACTGCGGACTTTTTATTTCTGCAGTCCCCGCTCTGAAACAAAAATAAAAGATAAAATGCGAACGTATTCTCCCACTGCGGACTTTTTATATCTGCAGTCCGCGCTCTGAATCGAAAAAAAAAGGAAAAATGCGAAAGTATTCTCCCACTGCGGACTTTAAATTTCTGCAGTCCGCGCTCTGAAACGAAAAAAAAAAAAAGATAAAATGTGCAAGTATTCTCCCACTGCGGACTTTTTAGATCTGCAGTCCGCGCTCTGAATCGAAAATAAAAAAGAAAAAATGCGAAAGTATTCTCCCACTGCGGACTTAATATTTCTGCAGTCCGCGTTCTGAATCGAATAAAAAAAAAGAAAAAATGCGAAAGATTCTCCCACTGCGGACTTTTTATATCTGCAGTCCCCACTCTGAATCGAAAAAAAAAAAGAAAAAATGCGAAAGAATTCTCCCACTGCGGACTCTTTATTTTTGCAGTCCGCGCTCTGAATCGAAAAAAAAAAGAAAAAATGCGAAAGTATTCTCCCTCTGCGGACTTTTTATTTCTGCAGTCTGTGCTCTGAAACGAAAATAAAAAAGATAAAATGCCAAAGTATTCCCCCACTGCAGACTTTATATCTCTGCAGTCCGCGCTCTGAATAAAAAAAAAAAAAAAGAAAAATGCGAAAGTATTCTCCCACTGCGGACTTTTTATTTCTGCAGTCCGCGCTCTCAATCAAAAAAAAAAAAGAAAAAATGCAAAAGTATTCTCCAACTGCCGACTTTTTATTCTGCAGTCCGCGCTTTGAAACAAAAAAAAAAAAGAAAAATGCGAAAGTATTCTCCCACTGCAGACTTTTTATTTATGCTGTTGGCGCTCTGAATGGAAAAAAAAAAAGAAAAAATGCGAAAGTATTCTCCCACTGCGGACTTTTTATTTCTGCAGTCCCCGGTCTGAATCGAAAAAAAAAAGAAAAAATGCGTAAGTATTCTCCAACTGCCGACTTTTTATTCTGCAGTCCGCGCTCTGAATCGAAAAAAAAATAAAAAATGCGAAAGTATTCTCCCACTGCGGACTTTTTATTTTTGCAGTCCGCGCTCTCAATCGAATAAAAAAAGAAAAAATGCGAAAGTATTCTCCATCTGCCGACTTTTTATTCTGCAGTCCGCGTTCTGAATCGAAAAAAAAAAAGAAAAAATGAGAAAGTATTCTCCCACTCCGGACTTTATATTTCTGCAGTCCGCGCTCTGAAACAAAAAAAAAAAAAAAAAAAAATGCGAAAGTATTCTCCCACTGCAGACTTTTTATTTATGCAGTCGGCGCTCTGAATCGAAAAAAAAATTAAAAGAAAACAATGCGAAAGTATTCTCCACCTGCCGACTTTTTATTCTGCAGTCCGCGTTCTGAATCGAAAAAAAAAGAAAAAATGAGAAAGTATTCTCCCACTCCGGACTTTATATTTCTGCAGTCCGCGCTCTGAAACAAAAAAAAAAAAAAGAAAAATGCGAAAGTATTCTCCCACTGCAGACTTTTTATTTATGCTGTTGGCGCTCTGAATGGAAAAAAAAAAGAAAAAATGCGAAAGTATTCTCCCACTGCGGACTTTTTATTTCTGCAGTCCCCGGTCTGAATCGAAAAAAAACGAAAAAATGCGTAAGTATTCTCCAACTGCCGACTTTTTATTCTGCAGTCCGCGCTCTGAATCGAAAAAAAAAAAAAAAATGCGAAAGTATTCTCCCACTGCGGACTTTTTATTTTTGCAGTCCGCGCTCTCAATCGAATAAAAAAAGAAAAAATGCGAAAGTATTCTCCATCTGCAGACTTTTTATTTATGCAGTCGGCGCTCTGAATCGAAAAAAAAAAATAAAAAGAAAACAATGCGAAAGTATTCTCCACCTGCCGACTTTTTATTCTGCAGTCCGCGTTCTGAATCGAAAAAAAAAAGAAAAAATGAGAAAGTATTCTCCCACTCCGGACTTTATATTTCTGCAGTCCGCGCTCTGAAACAAAAAAAAAAAAAGAAAAATGCGAAAGTATTCTCCCACTGCAGACTTTTTATTTATGCAGTCGGCGCTCTGAATCGAAAAAAAATAAAAAGAAAACAATGTGAAAGTACTCTCACACTGCGGACTTTTTATTTCTGCAGTCCGCGCTCTGAATCGAAAAAAAAAAGAAAAAATGCGAAAGTATTCTCCCACTGCGGACTTTTTATTTCTGCAGTCCCCGCTCTCAAGAAGTGGGTGAGAGAGGGATCTAGTAATGACTTTGAGTTTGAAAGAATATTTTTGTGTTCGTGGATAGCTCACACGGTAGAGCCACGCTCTCGCCTGCCAGGCGGAGTTGTCGTACCAATAAGGTCGCAGGTTCAAACCCCACCACCGCCGCGAAAAAATTTTTATTCTCTATTGTCTTCTGGCACTTTTCTATTCACTTCATATCTTGTTGTTACCAACATAAGTGCCTGCTCCACTCACTTTTCTGAATTAAAATTCACCCCATACACCGGAGCATACTCAATGTCTCAATCGTTTCTATGTTATATGTTTGTGTTGAGAATATTGGCTATTAAGCTTAACTGCTGGTCAAAATTATTCGCGATGGTGGTGTACGAACGAATCGGCGATCTCAAGAAGTGGGTGAGAGAGGGATCTAGTAATGACTTTGAGTTTGAAACGAATATTTTTGTGTTCGTGGATAGCTCACACGGTAGAGCCACGCTCTCGCCTGCCAGGCGGAGTTGTCGTACCAATAAGGTCGCAGGTTCAAACCCCACCACCGCCGCGAAAAAATTTTTATTCTCTATTGTCTTCTGGCACTTTTCTATTCACTTCATATCTTGTTGTTACCAACATAAGTGCCTGCTCCACTCACTTTTCTGAATTAAAATTCACCCCATACACCGGAGCATACTCAATGTCTCAATCGTTTCTATGTTATATGTTTGTGTTGAGAATATTGGCTATTAAGCTTAACTGCTGGTCAAAATTATTCGCGATGGTGGTGTACGAACGAATCGGCGATCTCAAGAAGTGGGTGAGAGAGGGATCTAGTAATGACTTTGAGTTTGAAACGAATATTTTTGTGTTCGTGGATAGCTCACACGGTAGAGCCACGCTCTCGCCTGCCAGGCGGAGTTGTCGTACCAATAAGGTCGCAGGTTCAAACCCCACCACCGCCGCGAAAAAATTTTTATTCTTATTGTCTTCTGGCACTTTTCTATTCAC
The DNA here is from genome assembly GCF_034508935.2 of Berghia stephanieae. Lineage (NCBI taxonomy): Eukaryota > Metazoa > Mollusca > Gastropoda > Nudibranchia > Aeolidiidae > Berghia > Berghia stephanieae. The sequence continues at coordinate 8,941 of NW_027627477.1, forward strand.
TTCATATCTTGTTGTTACCAACATAAGTGCCTGCTCCACTCACTTTTCTGAATTAAAATTCACCCATACACCGGAGCATACTCAATGTCTCAATCGTTTCTATGTTATATGTTTGTGTTGAGAATATTGGCTATTAAGCTTAACTGCTGGTCAAAATTATTCGCGATGGTGGTGTACGAACGAATCGGCGATCTCAAGAAGTGGTGAGAGAGGGATTAGTAATGACTTTGAGTTTGAAACGAATATTTTTGTGTTCGTGGATAGCTCACACGGTAAAGCCACGCTCTCGCCTGCCAGGCGGAGTTGTCGTACCAATAAGGTCGCAGGTTCAAACCCCACCACCGCCGCGAAAAAATTTTTAATTCTCTATTGTCTTCTGGCACTTTTCTATTCACTTCATATCTTGTTGTTACCAACAATAAGTGCTGCTCCACTCGCTTTTCTGAATTAGACTTTTTATTTATGCTGTTGGCGCTCTGAATCGAAAAAAAAATAAAAAGAAAAGAATGCGAAAGTACTCTCACACTGCGGACTTTTATTTCTGCAGTCCGCGCTCTGAATCGAAAAGAAAAAAGAAAAAATGCGAAAGTATTCTCCCACTGCGGACTTTTTTTTCTGCAGTCCCGCTCTGAAACAAAAAAAAAAAAAAGATAAAATGCGAAAGTATTCTCCCACTGCGGACTTTTTATATCTGCAGTCTGCGCTCTGAATCGAAAAAAAAGGGAAAATGCGAAAGTATTCTCCACTGCGGACTTTAAATTTCTGCAGTCCGCGCTCTGAAACGAAAAAAAAAGATAAAATGCGAAAGTATTCTCCACTGCGGACTTTTTATATTTTCAGTCCGCGCTCTGAATCGAAAAAAAAAGATAAAATGTGAAATTATTCTCCCACTGCGGACTTTATATTTCTGCAGTCCACGCTCTGAATCGAGAAAAAAATTGCGAAAGTATTCTCCCACTGTGGACTTTACATTTCTGCAGCCGCCCTATGAATCGAAAAAAAAAAAAAAGAAAAAATGCGAAAGATTCTCCCACTGCGGACTTTTTTTTCTGCATTCCCCGCTCTGAATCGAAAAAAAAAAGAAAGAATGCGAAAGTATTCCCCCACTGCGGACTTTTTATTTCTGCAGTCCGCGCTCTGAATCGAAAAAAAAAGAAGAAAAAATGCGAAAGTATACTCCTACTGCGGACTTTTTATTTCTGCAGTCCGCGCTCTCAATCGAAAAAAAAAAAAAAAGAAAAAATGCGAAAGTATTCTCCAACTGCCGACATTTATTCTGCAGTCCGCGCTCTGAATCGAAAAAAAAAGAAAAAATGATAAAGTATTCTCCCACTCCGGACTTTATATTTCTGCAGTCCGCGCTCTGAAACAAAAATAAAAGATAAAATGCGAACGTATTCTCCCACTGCGGACTTTTTATATCTGCAGTCCGCGCTCTGAATCGAAAAAAAAAAGGAAAAATGCGAAAGTATTCTCCCACTGCGGACTTTAAATTTCTGCAGTCCGCGCTCTGAAACGAAAAAAAAAAGATAAAATGTGCAAGTATTCTCCCACTGCGGACTTTTTAGATCTGCAGTCCGCGCTCTGAATCGAAAATAAAAAAAGAAAAAATGCGAAAGTAATCTCCCACTGCGGACTTAATATTTCTACAGTCCGCGTTCTGAATCGAAAAATAAAAGAAAAAATGAGAAAGTATTCTCCCACTCCGGACTTTATATTTCTGCAGTCCGCGCTCTGAAACAGAAAAAAAAAAAAGAAAAATGCGAAAGTATTCTCCCACTGCAGACTTTTTATTTATGCAGTCGGCGCTCTGAATCGAAAAATAATAAAAAGAAAACAATGCGAAAGTATTCTCCACCTGCCGACTTTTTATTCTGCAGTCCGCGTTCTGAATCGAAAAAAAAAAGAAAAAATGAGAAAGTATTCTCCCACTCCGGACTTTTTATTTCTGCAGTCCGCGCTCTGAATCGAAAAAAAAGGAAAAATGCGAAAGTATTCTCCCACTGCGGACTTTTTTTTTCTGCAGTCCCGGCTCTGAAACAAAAAAAAAAAAAGATAAAATGCGAAAGTATTCTCCCACTGCGGACTTTTTATATCCGCAGTCTGCGCTCTGAATCGAAAAAAAAGGGAAAATGCGAAAGTATTCTCCCACTGCGGACTTTAAATTTCTGCAGTCCGCGCTCTGAAACGAAAAAAAAAGATAAAATGCGAAAGTATTCTCCCACTGCGGACTTTTTATATTTTCAGTCCGAGCTCTGAATCGAAAAAAAAAAAGATAAAATGTGCAAGTATTCTCCCACTGCGGACTTTTTAGATCTGCAGTCCGCGCTCTGAATCGAAAATAAAAAAGAAAAAATGCGAAAGTATTCTCCCACTGCGCACTTTTTATTTCTGCAGTCCGCGCTCTCAATCGAAAAAAAAAAAGAAAAAATGCGAAAGTATTCTCCACCTGCCGACTTTTTATTCTGCAGTCCGCGTTCTGAATCGAAAAAAAAAAGAAAAAATGAGAAAGTATTCTCCCACTGCAGACTTTTTATTTATGCAGTCGGCGCTCTGAATCGAAAAAATAAATAAAAAGAAAACAATGCGAAAGTATTCTCCACCTGCCGACTTTTTATTCTGCAGTCCGCGTTCTGAATCGAAAAAAAAAGAAAAAATGAGAAAGTATTCTCCCACTCCGGACTTTTTATTTCTGCAGTCCGCGCTCTGAATCGAAAAGAAAAAAAGAAAAAATGCGAAAGTATTCTCCCACTGCGGACTTTTTTTTTCTGCAGTCCCGGCTCTGAAACAAAAAAAAAAAAAGATAAAATGCGAAAGTATTCTCCCACTGCGGACTTTTTATATCCGCAGTCTGCGCTCTGAATCGAAAAAAAAGGGAAAATGCGAAAGTATTCTCCCACTGCGGACTTTAAATTTCTGCAGTCCGCGCTCTGAAACGAAAAAAAAAGATAAAATGCGAAAGTATTCTCCCACTGCGGACTTTTTATATTTTCAGTCCGCGCTCTGAATCGAAAAAAAAAGATAAAATGTGAAATTATTATCCCACTGCGGACTTTATATTTCTGCAGTCCACGCTCTGAATCGAGAAAAAAATTGCGAAAGTATTCTCCCACTGTGGACTTTACGTTTCTGCAGCCCGCCCTATGAATCGAAAAAAAAAAAAAAGAAAAAATGCGAAAGATTCTCCCACTGCGGACTTTATATTTCTGCATTCCCCGCTCTGAATCGAAAAAAAAAAAGAAAGAATGCGAAAGTATTCCCCCACTGCGGACTTTTTATTTCTGCAGTCCGCGCTCTGAATGGAAAATAAAAAAGAAGAAAAAATGCGAAAGTATACTCCCACTGCGGACTTTTTATTTATGCAGTCCGCGCTCTCAATCGAAAAAAAAAAAGAAAAAATGCGAAAGTATTCTCCAACTGCCGACTTTTATTCTGCAGTCCGCGCTCTGAATCGAAAAAAAAATAAAATGATAAAGTTTTCTCCCACTCCGGACTTTATATTTCTGCAGTCCGCGCTCTGAAACAAAATAAAAGATAAAATGCGAACGTATTCTCCACTGCGGACTTTTTATATCTGCAGTCCGCGCTCTGAATCGAAAAAAAAAGGAAAAATGCGAAAGTATTCTCCCACTGCGGACTTTAAATTTCTGCAGTCCGCGCTCTGAAACGAAAAAAAAAAAGATAAAATGTGCAAGTATTCTCCCACTGCGGACTTTTTAGATCTGCAGTCCGCGCTCTGAATCGAAAATAAAAAAGAAAAAATGCGAAAGTATTCTCCCACTGCGCACTTTTTATTTCTGCAGTCCGCGCTCTCAATCGAAAAAAAAAAGAAAAAATGCGAAAGTATTCTCCACCTGCCGACTTTTTATTCTGCAGTCCGCGTTCTGAATCGAAAAAAAAAAAGAAAAAATGAGAAAGTATTCTCCCACTCCGGACTTTATATTTCTGCAGTCCGCGCTCTGAAACAAAAAAAAAAAAAAGAAAAATGCGAAAGTATTCTCCCACTGCAGACTTTTTATTTATGCAGTCGGCGCTCTGAATCGAAAAAAAAAAAAAAGAAAACAATGTGAAAGTACTCTCACACTGAGGACTTTTTATTTCTGCAGTCCGCGCTCTGAATCGAAAAAAAAAAGAAAAAATGCGAAAGTATTCTCCCTCTGGGGACTTTTTATTTCTGCAGTCTGTGCTCTGAAACGAAAATAAAAAAGATAAAATGCCAAAGTATTCTCCACTGCAGACTTTATATTTCTGCAATGGGAAAGTATTCCCAAATGGGACTTTAAATTTTTGCAGTCCGCGTCTGAAACAAAAAAAAAAAAGATATGTGCAAGTATTTCCCCCTGGGTTTTTAGATTGCAGTCCGCGTCTGAATCGGAAAATAAAAAAAGAAAAAATGCGAAGGTATTTTCCCTGGGGACTTTTAAAATTTCTGCAGTCCGGTTCTGAATCGAAAAAAAAAAAAAAATGCGAAGATTTCACGCGGATTTTTATTCTGCAGTCCCTCTGAATCGAAAAAAAAAACAGAAAAAATGGAAAATTCTCCCACTGGGACTCTTTAAAATTTGCAGTCCGCGCCTCTGATGACAAAAAAAAAGAAAAAATGCGAAAGTTTCTCCTCTGCGGACTTTTTATTTCTGCAGTCTGTGTCTGAAACGAAATAAAAAGATATAATTTCAAAGTATTCCCCATGCAGAATTTTATTTTCAGTCGCGCTCTGAATCAAAAAAAAAAAAAGAAAAAAGCGAAAATATTTTTCCCCCTTGGGCTTTTATTTCTGCAGTCCGGTTCAATCGAAAAAAAAAAGAAAAAATGCAAAAGTATTTCCAATGCGCTTTTTATTTGAGTCGCGCTTTGAAAAAAAAAAAAAAAAAATGCGAAGTATTTTTCCCTGCAGACTTTTTATTTATGTGGGTTTGGGGCTTGAATCGAAAAAAAAAGAAAAAATGGTAAGTATTTCCAACTGCCGACTTTTTTTATGCAGTCGGTCTGAATCAAAAAAAAAAAGAAAAAAATGGAAAGTATTCTCCACTGGGACTTTCTTTTTAAATTTGAAGTTCCGCGCTTCCAATCGAATAAAAAAGAAAAAAATGCGAAAGTATTCCCTGGATTTTTTTTCTACGTCCGCGTTGAAACGAAATAAAAAAAAAATGAGAAAGTTATTCTCCCCCTCCGGACTTAAATTTCTGGCAGTCCGCGCTTGAAAAGAAAAAAAAAAAGAAAAATGCGAAAGTATTTTCCCCCTGCAGGGCTTTTTATATTATGCAGTCGGGTTGAAGTAAAAATAAATAAAAGAAAAATGGAAGTTTCTCCACCTGCGACTTTTTATTCTGCAGTCGCGTTCTGAATTGTAAAAAAAAAGAAAAAATGAGAAAGATTTCCCACTCCCGGGTTTTATTTTGCAGTCGCGTCTGAAACGAAGAAAAAGAAAAAATGGAAAGTATTCTCTTGCGGACTTTTTTTTTTTGCAGTGGTTGAAAAAAAAAAAAAAAAAAAATAAAATCGAAAGTATTTCCCTGGGACTTTTTAAATTTGCAGTCTGCGCTTTGAATCGAAAAAAGGAAAATGCGGGAAAATATTCTCCCTGGGACTTTTAATTTTGCAGTCCCCGCTCTGAAACGAAAAAAAAAGGATAAAATGCGAAGTTATTCTCCCCAATGCGGGGGTTTTTAAATTTCCGTCGCGCTCTGAATGAAAAAAAAAATAAATGTGAAATTATTCTCCCCTGCGGATTTATATTTCGCAGTCCGCTCTGAATGAGAAAAAATTCGAAAGTATTTCCCATGTGACTTTACTTTCTGCAGCCGCCCTATGAATCGAAAAAAAAAAAAAGAAAAAGCGAAAAGATTCTCACTGCGGACTTTATTATTTTTGCATTCCGCTTGAATGAAAAAAAAAAAGAAAGAATGCGAAAGTATTCCACTGCGGAATTTTTATTTCTGCAGTCCCCGCTCCCGAATCGAAAAAAAAGAAAAAAAATGCGAAAGTATACTCCACTGCGGGTTTTTATTTTGCGTCGCGCTCTCAATCGAAAAAAAAAAAAAAAAAATGCGAAAGGTATTCTCCCAAATGCGATTTTATTGCGGTCCGCTCGAATCGAAAAAAAAAAAAATGATAAAGTATTCTCCCCCTCGGATTTTTATTTTGCAGTCCCCGTCTGAAACAAAAATAAAAGATAAAATGCGAAAGTATTCTCCATGCGGATTTTTATTTCTGCGTCGCGCCCTTTAAACGAAAAAAAAGGAAAAATGCGAAGTTATTCTCCATGCGATTTAAATTTTGCAGTCCCGTTGAAACGAAAAAAAAAGATAAAATGTGAAGTATTTCCCCTGCGGACTTTTAGATCTGCAGTCCGCGCTTGAATCGAAAAAAAAAAGAAAAAAAAGCGAAAGTATTCTCATGCGACTTTTTATTTCTGCAGTCGCTCTCAATCGAAAAAAAAAAAAAAAATGCGAAAGTATTCTCCCTGCGACTTTTTTATTCTTCAGTGGGTTTGAATCGAAAAAAAAAGAAAAATGATAAAGTATTCTCCACTCCCGGGTTTAATTTTTGCGTCCGCTCTGAAACAAAAAAAAAAGAAAATGCGGGAAAATATTCCACTGCGACTTTTTATTTTGAGTCGGTGATCGAAAAAAATAAAAAGAAAAAAGGGGAAGTATTCCCCCTGAGGAAATTTTTTTTTCTGCAGTCCCGTCTGAACGAAAAAAAAAAAAAAAGCGAAAGTATTCTCTTGCGGATTTTTTTTTGGTTGGTCTGAAAGAAATAAAAAGATAATGCAAAATAAAAATGAGATTTATATTCTCAGTGCGTTGAATAAAAAAAAAAAAAGAAAAAGGAAAATTTTTTATGGGCTTTTTTCGCAGTCGCGTTATCAAAAAAAAAAAAAAAAAAATGCAAAAGTATTCTCATTGATTTTATTCTGAGTGGTTTGAACCCAAAAAAAAAGAAAAAGGAAAGTATTCCCTTTTACAACAACCACCCCCCCCCCCCCCCACCACAAACAATAAAAACAAATACAACACCCCCCCCCCCTCCCACAAACATCAACAAAATCTACCTACACCCCCCCCCCCCATCCAAAACATTCAAACAACTCCTCACCCCCCCCCCCCCCCCCTCCCTACAACCCCAAAACAAAATCTACCCCCCCCCCCCCCCCCATTCAAAACATTCAAAACAAATCTATAACCACCCCCCCCCTCCCCATTCCTACAACCATCAAACAAACATTACCATCCCCCCCCCCCCCCATTCCAACACAAACAAACATTTACCACCCCCCCCCCCACCACACATCAAAACAAATTAATCCTCCCCCCCCCCCCCATTCCCAAACATCAAAAAAAATCCCCCCCCCCCCCCCTCCCTTCCTACAAACTTCAAAAACAATTATTAATCACCCCCCCCCCCATCCACAACATCAAACAAACATAATCCCCCCCCCCCCTCCCCACTAAACATCAAAACAATACATCACTCCCCCCCCCCCCTCCACAATTCAAAAATTACCCCCCCCCTCCCATCCTACACTTAAAACAATCCCCCCCCCCCCATCTAACATCAAATCATAACCCCCCCCCCTCCCCTCTCAACTTAACATACCCCCCCCCCTCCCCACACATTCAAAAAATTACAATCCTCCCCCCCCCCCCCATTCCTAAACCATTCAAACAAATCTATCCACCCCCCCCCCCCCCCCATTCCCTCAACCTAAACAAAATATACCCCCCCCCCCCCCCCCATTCCCTAAATCAAAAAAAATCTATTAATCCCCCCCCCCCCCTCCAAACATTCAAACAAAATCTAATCCCCCCCCCCCCTCCTCCTACAACATTTCAAAACAAACTACTCAATCCCCCCCCCCTCCCCCATTCCTACAAACCATTTCAAAAAAATCTACTTAATCCCTCCCCCCCCCCCCCCCCATTCCTACAACCATTTCAAACAAAATCTATTAATCCACCCCCCCCCCTCCCCCCATTCCTCAAACCATTTCAAAACAAAACTATTAACATCCCCCCCCCCCCCATTCCTACAAACCATTCAAAAAAATCTATAATCCCCCCCCCCCTCCCCCATCTCCTAAAACATTCAAAAAAAATCTATCAATCCCCCCCCCCCCCCTCCCCATTCCTACAAACCATCTTCAAAAAAATCTACTCTAATCCCCCCCCCCCCCCCCCCCCCATCTCCTACAAACATTTCAAAACAAAATCTATAACCACTCCCCCCCCCATTCCTAAAAAATCCAAAACAAACCCTCCCTCCCCCCCCCCCCCATCCCACAAACCATTCAAAAAATCTATCAATCCCCCCCCCCCCTCCCCCATTCCACAACCATTTCAAAAACAAACACTAAACCCCCCCCCTCCCCCATTCCCACACCATTAAAAAATCCTACACATCCCTCCCCCCCCCTCATCTCCCTACAAACCATTCAAAAACAAAATCCCACTAATCCACCCCCCCCCCCCCCCATCTCCCACACACCCATCTCAAAAACAAAATCCTCCAATCCACCCCCCCCCCCCCACCCATCCCTAAAACACATTCAAAAAAAAATCCCCACTCCCCCCCCCCCCCCCCCCATCCCCTACAAACATCTCAAAACAAACATCATCAACCCCCCCCCCCCCCCCATCTCCTACAAACCTTCAAAACAAATCTATCTAATCCCTCCCCCCCCCTCCCCCTTCCTACAAACACTTCAAAACAAATCTATCCATCCCCCCCCCCTCCCCATCTCCCTACAAACCCATTTCAAAAACAAATACCTAATCATCCCCCCCCTCCCCCATTCCTACAAACATTTCAAAACAAAATCTATTAATCCACTCCCCCCCCCCTCCCCCATTCCTACAAACATTTCAAAACAAAATCACCTCAATCCCCCCCCCCCCTCCCCCATTCCTACAACATTCAAACAACACATAATCCACCCCCCCCCCCCCCCCATTCCCCATTCCCATACAAACATCTCCAAACAAATCCCCATCCCCCCCCCCCCCTCCCCATCCCTCACAACATTTCAAAAAAACTACCTAATCCACCCCCCCCCCCCCACCCTACCACATTCAAAACAAAACACATCCCCCCCCCTCCCCCCATTCCCACAAAACATTCAAAACAAAACTACTAATCCCCCCCCCCCCTCCCATTCCTACAAACCCTCCAAAAAAAACATCTACCATCCCCCCCCCCCCCCACTCTCAACATTAAAACACTTCACCCCCCCCCTCCCCCATTCCTCAAACATTCAAAAACAAACTCCTACTTAATCCCCCCCCCCCCCCCATTCCTACAAACCATTTCAAAAAAAATCTATAATCACCCCCCCCCCCCCCATTCCCTACAAAATTTCAAACAAATCTACCCCTAATCCCCCCCCCCCTCCCATCCCACAACATTCAAAAACAATCCTTCACCATCCCCCCCCCCCCCATTCCTAAACCCATTCAAAAACAAATCCAATCACTCCCCCCCCCTCCCCATTCAAACCATCTAAATCATTCACCCTCCAAAAAAAAAAAAAAAAAAAAAAAAAAAAAAAAAAAAAAAAAAAAAAAAAAAAAAAAAAAAAAAAACCCCCCCCCCCCCCCCCCCCCCCCCCCCCCCCCCCCCCCCCCCCCCCCCCCCCCCCCCCCCCCCCCCCCCCCCCCCCCCCCCCCCCCCCCCCCCCCCCCCCCCCCCCCCCCCCCCTTCCAAAAACAAACATCTACCCTCACATCCCCCCCCCCCCCCTCCCCATCTCCTACAAACCATCTCCAAAAACAAATAACTCTAATCCCCCCCCCCCTCCCCCAACTCCCTACAACACCATTTCAAACACAAAATCCCCCCAATCCATCCCCCCCCCCCCCCCCTCTCCTACAAACCCCCTCTTCAAAAAAAAAAATCCCCACTTAATCCCCCCCCCCCCCCCCACCCCTCCCCTACAACCCTTTCAAAAAAAAATCCCCCTAACATCCCCCCCCCCCCCCCATTCCCACAAACCCCCCCTTCCAAAAACAAACCCCCTCCCCAAATCCCCCCCCCCCCCCCCCCCCCCCCCATTTCCCCAAAACCCCTTTCCCAAAACCCCACCCTTTATCACCCCCCCCCCCCCCCCCCCCATTCCCCCCCAACACCCCCTCAAAAAAACTCCCCCACCCCAAATCCCCCCCCCCCCCCCCCCCACAAAACCCCCCCAAAACAAAACCCCCCTAAATCCCCCCCCCCCCC
>NW_027627479.1:0-5140 GCF_034508935.2 Berghia stephanieae
ACTATTACTACTACAACCACCACAACCAAATCGTCATCACTACCACTACTACTGCAACCACCACTACCACATCATCATCAATACCACTACTACTACAACCACCAGCATCACATCATCACTACCACTACTACTACAATCACCACTACCACATCATCATCACGCCCTCTACTACTACTACAACCACCACCACCACATCATCATCACTACCACTACTACTACAACCACCACCACCACCACATCATCACTACCACTACTACTACAAGCACACCACCACTTCATCTTCATCACTACCACCACGACTGCTACTACAAACACCACCACCACATCATCATCACTACCACCACTACTACTACTACTACTACTACTACTACTACTACTACTACTACTACTACTACTACTACTACTACTACTACTACTACTACTACTACAACAACCACCACTACATCATCATCATCATCACTACCACTACTACTACAACCATCAGCACCACATCATCATCACGAGCAATACTACTACAACCACCACCACCACATCATCACTACCACTACTACTACAACCACCACCACCACCACATCATCATTACCACTACCACTACAACAACCACCACCACGTTATCATCACTACCACGGCTACTACTACAACAACCACTACCACAATATCATCACTACCATTTGTACTACAACCACCATCACCACCACATCAACAACACTACCACCACTACTACAACCACCACCACATCATTATCATCACGACCACAACTACTAGAACCTGGGTGGGGATCCTGACCTCCCATAGTGGGTAGGGAGGTACATGCTGTGTCTTCTATTCCCCATACCCGTTTTCCAATTGTTTCCTGTCATTGTCTTGGAATGATTTCACTTAGTTTTGTCCTGATCCTTTCCGGAGTTCCTTGGCTGGGAGGAAAACAGTCGAATGTATAGTACTAATAGTTATAGTTTTGGGAGATGATATTTTTTTCCTTGTAAATCATCTCTCTGTTATGCATTGTATTATGTTTAGTTTACATATTATATTATATGATTGGTAAACATTTGAGTGTATTCCTCTTAGTTGGGACCTGTGCTTGTGTCTGGATGAGACTTATCAGGTGATCTCAAACTATGTACTTTGACTGTGTGCTCTTGGAATTTACATCTGTTCCCTATTTGAACCAATTCCCCTTTGTCTTACCTTTTCTTTTGTGCTTTAATTTTAATTCTATAACTTTTTACTATCCCATTTTCTTCCTTTTTACTGGCGCTGATATGACCTTAATGTGTTGCAAGGGCCGTAAAACCCTTAAAAACAAACAAACAAAAACTACTACAACCACTATACCACCACCACATCATCATCATCACTACAACTACTACTTCAACAGTCACCACCACCATATCATCATCACTACCACTACTACTACAACAACAACCACTATCACATCTTCATCATCACTACTACTATTAATACAACCACCAACACCACATTACTACCAGTACTAAAATCTCTACCATTAGGTTTTGGCGCTTTACTTCATTTGAAATAAGGAAACTTTTGGATTGTATTTGGCAATGTGTTTATGTATCATAATATAATTCTAATCAGTTATCTATTTAGAACTATACAATATGTAAACACAATTCCTTTTTCTTGTGTGTGGAAATTCCTCTTTCGGCTTTGAAATTCCTACGAGTGGTGTCTGAAACTCCTGTAAGTCAAATTTAAAGTTGGCGTCTCTGCATCGGTGGATGAATACAATTATAGTAATATCTAGCATTGTTGATGACCCACCATCATTGTAGAAAGATTCAACATTGTGATGGAGAGATTCAAGATTTCTTGGCTCAGCCTCTATTACTTGTAATGGATCCTGCATTTGACGTTTGCTGGTTTTGCACCATAGACATGGAAAAGTACCAGAGGGCCCCGATATTCCATAAAGTTTGCAAAGAAACCAGTAATCTCAAAAAACAAACCAATCTGATACTTTTCCCCCTCCATACCATATATCTCAACCTATCAAGTTGTGGTTTAAGTTCATCTAAAATTGTCTGCGTATTACGCATCGTGTCTGTTACTCTGACCATTGTTAACATGTGGGTATACTTTTTTGCATGGGGTCTCAGTACATTCAAAATATGAAGAGCCATTTTAAAACTATTTTTGCCATGGTCACCACCAACCTTTAGCCAAATTTCGTCACTTGGTATTGTGCCGTTGTGCCAAGTAAGCATCGATTTGCTATTATGTTAGTCAAGCATTTTTGTCACAAACCTTGTCAAATCTTTCATTAGGGCAGCACTTGATATGCAATCCTCGAACGTTTTGGGGTTTTCAAATTATTTCTCTTTCACTTCAATTTCTCCTTCTGTTATATCTTTATGAACTGCTCGAATTGCATGCTCATTCAGAAGTATTGGGCCATGAGGTTTTAAAAACTGAGTCTGGATTCTGAGTTGGCGATAAGTTATGTTCATTGTTTCCTTCATTGCTAGGGCTTCCTGTGCTGACAATTCCTTCTTTTTAAATCCTAACCCTTTTTGTTTCCCCGTAATCTTTTCAGTTCCGCTACTTGCTGTGTAATTATGCTTTCATTTGTTTTTCCGGCGACAACTGATCGCAAATTTTCTATTTCACGGGCTCGCCTCTTTTGAGGTGAACTTACGGCTGATGCCAATTTCCTTGGTCGTGTAATCTTTCTGAGGACTATATAGACTGACCTTTAGTTTTTAATTCAATTGTTATTTTATCTTCTGACATATTCAATTTTCTTTTTATAAGTCTTGTACTTATTGTTTCTTCTCTACTTAAGGGTTATTGCTGAGGTCCTGTTCGTGCAGCAATACAATTAACTGCGCCTTTGTTATGGGTGACGTTGCGCTATTTATTTGAACTGTATTTTTGCGTGGAGATTTGAATGGACTTGTAGATGCATCTTTCATTTTAACAGGTGTTGATTGAGCAATGGGAATTGAGTGTTCAATTTGCAGTTTACATTTCGTTTGTTTATTTGTTTCATAATTTTGAATACCGTCATGAATTCCAGGCATCTCTTGTCCAGCAAGTGCTCTCACGAGCTGCATAAGTATTTTCTGTTTCCGAATTTTCTTCTACTGTGGTCGGTTCTGTGTATGAGTAATTTTCACAGTCAAGGCCTTCATTAATATTTACATCAAGATCGGTGTGTTGCTTTCGTTCAGTTTCTGTTTCCTGAGGTGTAATGTTCTGCCTTTGTCTAAATATATTTCCTCCCCTAAATGAATCATGTGTTCTGCAAGAGCCACACACATGTCCCCCAACTTTAGAATGATACCCAGTCCAGATATTTACATCTTTCTGTGTATTTCTTAGAAAGTAATTTAGCGTTGCCACACCACCATTAGTTTGATGTTATTGATTGATGAGACAGATTTGCTACATATGAAGGGGGAATGACAACCTAATACATCTTGGAAGACATCAATGTGACAAATGATGAGAATATCCTTTTGAAAATCCACTACATTCCGGATTGTTACATTTTAAAACCTACACAAGTTTTCTAGTTTGAAAATATGGCTATCCTAAGATGTTCCATATCCATGATCGTTTAGATAAAATAACATATAACATGTAATTAGAATGATTGATATTAAGGAATATATATATATGTGTGTGAGAGAGAGAGAGCGTGTGTGTGGGAGCGAGAGTATGTGTAACGCCCAATTAGGCTCTCAGGCACGAGTAGATAAGAATAATGATACTTTAAAATTTAATTGAACTAGCTTGGCTAAATGAAGATAACAAAAAGAATAACGAAAATAAGCACAGGTACATTGAATATTATAGTCCAGACCTGCCAACCAGTACGGTTAATCATATTTTAGTACGATTTTTGGACCCCAAATACGCAGATACGATTTTCGTGGATTTAATACGATTTTTTGAAAGATGTGTGATGTGAATGATGTTGCTACATTTGATGCATTGATACACACGTGTCGTACACCAACTGTTGACTGTGTTTCTGAATGAATGATGCATCACATTTAATACTATAGTTATCATTTCAGTTGCTTATATGATGCCGGTTTTCACCAATATTTTTCTCATACATTTTTGAGGATTTGCATAGGATTATGCATAGAAGCTTGTTTTATTATACTTTAAAAGGTCTCAGACCACATTTAAACTTTTGCCACTTATTAAATAGAAAATTCTAAGTGAAAATTTAATTGAACCAATATCTTGACTTTGAAGCCTTCAATTAAAATCTGTATTGCTAATTATTTTAAAATAAATGGGTTATTTCCCTTTATAATAACTAAAATTACTCTATTTTGATTTATAAAATTTATAATGATTTTTTTTTTTTCCTTAATTATTTCGTACGAGTCTTGAATTACAAAGTGGGCAGTTTTAGGACAGTATTTGGTTCAAAATGCATTCTCCATAACCATTTTAGAAGTATTTAACTTGTCTTTGCATATTGTATACTTAGGAATTTCCCATCATTTGACCAAAGTAATAGTATTAGTAGGATGTAGTAGTAAAAGTAGTAGTAGTAGTAGTAGTAGGAGGAGGAGGAGGAGTGAATGCTCGAAAAAAAAAAAAGAGAGAGAGAGAGATGGATCATTAGATAACATATATGGAAGTATCTTGCCACTGTTGCAAAATGTCATGTATTGAATTGAAGACCACTCTCCCAAATTATATCTCAAAACTTACTCATAACTGATTTACTGGGCTAGCAGATATCACCATCACAAGTTCATTTGGTTCATCAGCATCAATCATCTCTCACCACCGTCATGGCATCACCACTTCTACAACCGCCATCACAGCATTGTCAGTGCCACAACCACCACCACATCCCACCACAGTTCATCATCATCACCACCACCACTAGAGCACCATAGCTACAACAACCACCACTTCTTCCACTGGCACTAGCATCAATACTACGTACATGTTTGGGGCCTTTTGGTCATTTATTTGAGTGTTTCGAAAGCAATTTCCTTAGATATGCAATTTCTAAGCCTTATGCTAATTTAAAATAGTCATTGAGTTTCTTGATAAATCGATAATTTTTTAATCACTAGAGATTTCTAGTATAAAAGATTTTATTTTGTTTTTGGGTTTTTTTTTTTTTTATAAATTTTGT
>NW_027627480.1:0-5137 GCF_034508935.2 Berghia stephanieae
GTGACCCATCGCCCCCAAGCCCGGGATTTTAATTATTATGTCAGGGGTTTAGATGCGGGAAAAAAAAATTTATACCAAAATTAGTAGAAAAGGGTGTGAAAAAGAAAAATTTTATTTTTTGGGACCCATTTTAATTTTAAAGGGTCATTTTCCTGCATCTAGAATACCCCAACATACTAACTTTTTGGGGACATGGGCCCAACTTACTTTTTGTAACTCAAAGCCTATTCGCTACAGTATATATACCAAAACCGCATTCTGGGGTTGGAATGTATTGCCCTTTTTTTTGGGGATTGGTATATAGTAGTATAGTACGTTTTGGCTACCCTCCAAATTTTTTTCAAAAACCCCCAGCTTCTAAAGTCTTCCTCCGCCATAAGGAGGGTTTTTCGTAGCCACCTTCAAGTTTGGTGACTGGACAGTGGGGGACGATGTGATCCCCTGGTCCCAGGGGCTGTCTGACATTTCGGGCGGGAAATGACTGTTTCCAATTTCCATCGCACAATTTGATGCAGTTCTGTAAATGTCCTTTAAAGGTGTTTTGAGGAAATCCAGTTTTTCCGGGCGTTTTTGAATGCAGGCACTCTTTTGGTTGGATTTTTAAATTGTTGTTTCCTCCCCCTTGGTTTTACCGTTCCATATTTCTCCCATTTACCCTCCCACTGACTTTTCCCTTTTTTGTTAGGGGAAAGGTTTTCTCGTTTTGGGGTTTTTGTTTTTAAAGGTCCCCCTTTATGATTTTTCCCGATTGGTAAAACAAGTTTTGAGGGGGGTAAAAACAATAACAAATAGTTATTGTAACCAGCGCAAGAACATCCCTACTATGTGAATATTGGTTCCAGGGGGCAAAATCTTATTTCTTTCTTTTTTTTCAGAGAAGGGGCTATATTTTTTTTAAAGATTTTAAAATTCGCATTTCATATTTTTGATACCCAAATTTTAAAAACTTTCTCATTTAGAAAAAGTACAAAGAATAAATCGTGACGCGATAAATAAAAGATGTGATTTTCAACTGTCTTTAAAAATATGATTGCAAATTTTTTTTAATTTTTAAAAATTAATTTGATTAGTAGTATAGATATAGTATAGTATATGGGAGGGGTAGTAGAAGTAGTATAGTAGATATATAATAGTATAGTAGTTTTTTTGTATAGTAGTAGTAAAGTAGTGTAGTATAGTATAGTAGTAGTAGTAGTAGTAGTAGTAGTAGTAAATAGTAGTATAAATAGTAGTATATGTATTTGTAGTGAAATAGTATAGTAGTAGTAGTAGTAGTAGTAGGGAGTAGTAGTAAATAGTATAAATAGTAGTAGTAGTATAGTAGTATAGTATAGTAAATAGTAGTATTAAAAAATAGTAGTAGTATAGTAGTAATGTTGTTAATTTTTTATTATTATTTTTATTACTATACTACTACACTACTACTACTACCCACCTACTACTACAACTACTACACTAACACCCTACTACTACAACTTATATTAACCATCACTTTCTACATACACTACTAAACTACTTTCTACTTTCTACTACTACTACTACTACTACTACTAAAATACTACTTACTACCCACTACTACTACACTACTACTACACTACAACTACTAAAATAACTACTACTACTCCTACTACTACTACTACTATACAACTACACTACTAATACTACTACTTTCTTTCTACTACTACAACTACACTACTCCTACTACACTACTATACTACTTTCACACTACCAAATACACACACTACTACTACTTTCTACTACTACTAATACTACTACTTACTACTACTACTACTACTACTAAACTACTAATACTTTCTACTACTTACTACTACTACTACTACATACTACCCCCAAATTCTACTACTACTACTACTACTACTACTACTACTACTACTACTAACTACTACTACTAATACTACTACTACTACTACTACTACTACTACTACTACTATACTTACTTACTAACTACTTACTACTTACTTACTAACTACTTCTACATTTCTACTACTGGTTAAGAGAAAAGGCTGTAACTGAAAAAATACATGGCAATTATATTAGATTTGTTTAATGAGATGAACTGCCAAAAATTGGCTTTGTTGAAAGTTAATGAACCAGATGTCATTTCGACGACTTAGCAATAATTGAATGTTACCTAGAAAATGCATCAAGATTTTTATGTTCAATTATGTATTATGCAAAAGGCTTTTAAAGCATATTTGATAGCATGTTTAAACCGAATATATTCTTTGTTGGTCAAGAGTAAGGTGGGGAATGGATCATAAGGAAACTGCCCTTGTGAGAGGGAGAAGAAAAAAAACAAACAAATAGGGGTGTGTTCTATCCTCAGAGCTATTGTATATTTAGGCTGTCTATGCAACTAAGTCATAACAAGCTCGCTTCATCCCTATTTCCCCTGAAATCATCGACATTTGCATCATCAAATACAATTTTAAAATTAATTAATCTACTTAGGATTCGACCACAATGCCATGATGTAAATGTGATGGTGGTGTTGATGCGTAGCCATCTTAATAAATTCATAGCCTGGCACTGACCAAAATAACGTCGAAATACCACCAAAAGAAAGTGAATTGCAACTAATGGGACTATAATTTGTTTTCTTGAGCAATGCTATCAAGTCACTTGGCGGTGCACTAACCTAAAAATCACAATATTCGTCCTAGCATCAGGCGAGAAGGTAAAGAAGATTCCAGTGATGGTGATGGTGATGATGATGATGATGATGATGATGATGATGATGATGCTGATGATGACGACAATTAGACGTTGGGCAAATTTTCAAATTAAATGCTGCTCGTATAGTCCGTTCCAAGTACCGTACCGTGCGCACGGAATATCGCAAATTCCTCTAAAGTTACGAAATGTGTGCTATGAATTTTTGCATGCAAGCTTATATTTTCATTGACATTCCGAATTTTGAATACGATAGTGATCAAACTGTTTTCTCATAATGCCGATTCCTTTGATCTTTTATTCTTTTACATAACATTTGAATCAAATTTTAAAATGTTTACAGAAAGGTGTGTTTGATTCTCTTTCTCACAAAAAAGTTACATTCAGTGGGATAGCTTATCAAATAATTTTGGGTTGATTCAAATATATATCATTTAAATAAGAACTTAACAGTATTATTTTTTAAAAAGCTCACAGCGTTTATAATTTATCTCTTCCTTGTGGACGGACATGTAATAAATTGGACGACACAAGCATTTCCGTTAGGTGTTTAACGTTTTTTGGACCGGCTGGAGGGGGTCCTCCGAATTTTTACGCCCGGCTTCGATAGGCTAGGAGAAATGCCTTTCACAAGGACATAATCTCCGGCTAACTTTTGAGCAAGACAACTTATAAAGGTAGCACAAGTCATGTCGCGAAAGCCCACTGGTCACCATCGAGCACGGTACACGTTTTGCCATTCTTGATTTATGTTCACTGGGGGAGGGGGGGGGGGTCCTTTGAATGTAATAATGTGAAATATCACTCAAGCTAAACTTCTTAAAAACCAGTTTTCATGTAAGTTTTGTATAGTATAACCTTTCAAAGGAGCCGCTCCACTCTGAGTTCCTGGTTGTGGGCAATCTATTAGTAGTATTGCTATTCGCCGCATTCCATGAAAAAGAATTCTGTGCTTCACCTCTCTGGAGAAATAATTGTAAATTTTTCCTCATTGTGACAAATTTGCATGTTTAACCCATTTTTGTGATCGTTTTATTAATAAATGCAGAAATCACAACCGGCGGCTGCCTCTGGCTTTCAACTTTTCAAATTTAATAATTGATTACATCAAGTGTGTACAAACTGTACAATTTGCTGTGTCATTTTGAATTCAGGGTGGTAATGTTAGTGAGTCGTGCATATGAATCTCGTGAAAAACAAACCCTTAGTCAAGCCTGTGGGGAGTTGAGTGATCGTAATCACGACATAATTCCCTGTGTATAATATTGTTAACGAAAACCCTTCAAAAGTCCACTCATCCAGACCCCTCTTTTTTATATAGCGTAAAGAAGGAAAATCCCAAAGTATGACACTGTGACCAATGAAAAAATATCGGCTTAAACATGCAAATTTGTCACAATGAGGAAAAATTTACAAGTATTACTCCAGAGAGGCGAAAGCACCGAATTCTTTTCATGGCATGCAGCGAATAGCAATATCATTAATAGATTTCCACAACCACGGAACTCAGAGTGGAGAGGTCAAATTAATAATTGTATCATTTTAATTATACACGAACTCTTGTAATTGAAAATCGCGGCTCCCTTCAAATGTTAACAAAAACTTACATGAAATCTGGTATTTAAAGCAGTTTAGATTCAGTGATATTTCACGTTATTATTACATTCAAAGGACCCCCGCCCCCTACCCAGTGAACATATTTCAAGAATGCCAAACATGTTCCGTGCTCGATGGGTGACCAGTGGGTTTTCGTGACATGTCTTGTGCGACTTTTATAAGTTGTCTTGCTCAACAGTTGTCGGAGATAAATCATTGTGAAAGACTTCTCCTCGCCCTACGAAGACGAGCGTAAAAATTCGGGGAAACCCCCCGGTTTTTTACTTCAATGTTTTTGTCCAAAAAATTATAAACACTGTGAGCTGTTTTTTACAACACTGTTAAGTACAACTTAAATGATATCCATTGTTTCACTATTTGAAACAACCCAAAATTATTTGCTAAGCTACGCCACTGAATGTGACTTTGTTGTGAATATTTTCCCCACGAGAAAGAGTATCAACACCTTACTGGAAACATTTTGAAGTTTGAGCTATATTTATTGCAAACGATGAAAAGATCAAAGAATTCGGCATTATGAAAAAAAAAACGGTTAGTCTGTCATTATCGGTATTCAAAATTCGTAATGTCACTCAAAAATATAAGCTCGCATGCAAAAAATCACGGCATCACATTTCGTAACTGTGGAGGAATTTGCGATATTCCGTGCGCACAGGACTTGGAGTGGACTTAAAGTTTCCAAGCCAATTAGCATTAAAATCCATCAGAAGGTTATGAAGATATATATCCACGAGCTGTGGAACGACTATAATACGTATACATGAAGGTTAGATATCCGTTCTATTTCTAAGAAGACCACCACTATTAATAATATGAGCAGTTGTTA
>NW_027627481.1:0-5137 GCF_034508935.2 Berghia stephanieae
TCTTTACAATACCCCATTGCTTTTAAAAAAATAATTACCCATAAACCCTTTACCCCCGGGCTTAACGTCCGGGGTCACAATTTTTAACAATCACGGGGACTCACCCCCCTTTACAAGGGTTTTTTTTTTACCAAAAAAACCCGTACCCGAGCCCCGAAAAATAAACACCACGCCCCATCGTCATCATCCAACATAAACATCATTATCATCTCCTCACACACCAACACCAACAAAAAACCCAAAAAATCATTTTCGGCCGGGCTACCCTTGGGGGTGGGGGGCCCCAAAATATTTTAAAATTTTTAAAAAAAAAAAACAAAAAAATCAACACATCATCATCCCCCCCAAATTTTCCGGCAAATTTTATCCTGCCCGGGGAAACCTGGTTTGGGGGTTTGGGAAACCCCTAAATATTTTTTTACTACCTTCCCTTTAAAAAAACAACCTTCCCTTTTTCATTTATTTTTAAAAAAAGAAAAAGAAAAAGGGACACCCTTTTTCCCCCCCACCCCAAGAGGGGATGACGCCATGAAAAAATGGGGGGGGCCCACAACTTTTGGGGGCACATAAAAAAAAAATTTTTGGGGGACAATTATGGGGGTTGGGGGGGGGGGGGGGCCAACCCCCCACCCAACAACGTTTTTTGGCTGGGGGGGGTTTTTTGGTTTTTTTGTTGTTGTGTTTTGTGCGACAAACGATCATAATAAAAATGCCAAAAGCCAATTTCTTTTTGCCCAAAGTCAAATAGACCCCCAAAAACCCAAAAAACCACAAGCTTTTTACCCCCCTTAAAAACCTTTGGGGTTTTTTAAAAAACAATCGACTACTTGGGAAAAAAAAATTTTCTTTTTTATTTTTTTTAAAAAAAAAATTTTTTTTTTAAAAAAAATAAAAATAAAAAGCGTTTCTTTTAAACCCCTTTTTAATTTGGGGCCCTCCGGCCCCCCTCATAACCGCTGCAGTAAAAGCCAGCCAGATAAAGGGAGGGAGGGGTAGTAAATTTTCCCCGGGGAAAACGAGATGCCGTGTTTTGTTTTTTTTTTTTCCCAAACGAATCACTGCTCGATGACTCATGACTCGAAACCCGCTCGAAACCCCCGATTTTAAGGACTCGACGAAAACCCGCCGATTTGATCGTTTCAAACTCGACCCAGCCTAAATCTACAATAACTTTTCGAGTTTCCCGATAATATTTTAAAAATAACCCCAAAAATATGAAAAAATCCAAATAATATTTAAAAGGGAAAAAAATCCAATTTTCCCGGGGGGGGAGGCAAAAACTAAACGAGCAATATCCACTAAACCCAAAGGTTTTACCCCGGAGTTCCGTCAACAAACACTTAACAGTAGACTAACAAAAACCTGAAAAGCATTTTACATTTTTTGAAAAGACAACGCTTTTTAAACGGCCAGGACTCATTTTCACCTGAGTCGGTGAAGAATTGGGGAAAGATCCAAACTTAAAATGAAAAACCAATGCCCAAAAAAGGGTCCAAAAAGAACCCAAAAAGTAGGCAGTTTGAATTAAAATAAATAAACCCCGGCAATTTAAGATTGGCCCTTTGGGGGCATATCACCTCTATTCGGTCGAGAATTTAGAACTAAAGTTTGCTGCCCCAAACAAACAATAACAAGTTCTAGGATTCCTTTAGGGCCCCGAAAATTTTTTCGCACTTTAAAGTTCTCCCAATTTTTGTATTTTGGGTTTGTAGGCAACACTTTCAGTTTTGAAAATTTTTTACATAAAATCTAAAGTTTCAGAAAAATAAATAAAGCTAAATTATTCAAATCAGGCTCCGAAAATTTCCGTTTTTTTCTACCAGCGCAATAATTTGCTCGGGTTTCCAAAAAATAAAGACGAAATTTTTGAAAATTTTTACCTTTTGTTCCATAAAAATCCATATCAAACTTTATTTGATGCATATCGATATTTATGAAAATGTTTTTTTTGCCACCAAACACCAATTTTAAAGGTTTTTTCTTTCTATTATTTACATTGGAACGTGAGCTGTCAAAACAGGGAAAATTGGTTTTGCCCGGCTTCCGCCTTTTTTTTACGTTTGGGGCACAAACTTTTAAAAGTTTTTTTACCGTAAGGCCATACCCTAAACCTCGGGCGTGTGTTTTTTTTTTTATTTTTAATTTTTTGATTGCGATTTCCATTTGGTTTTTTAAAAAAACCTTTAAGGGGGTTTGATTTTTTCCCAATCCCTCACAAAGCCGAAAACTGCCCCCGAAATTATATTTAGAAAAAAAATGTCACGCCCTTTATCGCCAGGGGGTTTTACAAATAAAGGCGCGGGGTTTAAACCCCCTCACCGCCCCGAAAATTTGTTATTTTCTTCATTGTCTTTGGGGCCTTTCTACTCACTTCATCTCTTGTTGTTTTCAGCAAAAAGTGTCACGGTCACAGGAAAACCACAAAATCGGGACCAGCAGGTCTGTTCCTGGCTAGGTCCCCAATTTCGTCAATGGGGTGAATCCCCCTATGTGATAGAGGCCTGCTGGTCTAGTTTCCGAGCCTTCAAGTAGGAAAAAAATTCGACGCAGGGGGCGGCTGGTCCATGCGTAAGTATCCCCCAAAGCGGGGCCTGCTCTCATCCTTTTTTCCCAGGTCGAATTCGGGGGGTTTTTGCGGTTTCTCTGATCCTCTCCCCCAAAGGTGGGAAAAACATCGGCTTTTAAGCCCTTCACATTTTTAGTTACACCCCCTGTAAATCGCCAAGCTACCAACCCGGTTGGGAAAAAGGTTGTAGCCCTTTGTGTCTGCTCGGGTCTTCAAATGGTTTTCGTGGTTGGCGATTACAGAGGGTGAAACTAAAAAATTAAGGGTTTAACGCCCATGCCTTTCCCCATTGCAGGGGAAGGGTTTAAAAATAATTCCTCCGTGAACAAGACTTTCCCAAAAAAGGAGGGCCTTGCTAAAAAGTCAAGGCCCCCGGGGCGAGATGGAAAGACCCAAGACGCAAAAAAAGGGTCTCTCGCGAAAATTTAAACTCCCCCAAAAAAAGAAACGTAAAGACAAAGGAAAAACAATTCCCGTGTACTATCGAGGGGGTACAACAATAATTAACAATGTCACCTTTTGAATACCTTGGGAGTAGACCCCGTGCGAGGTGCGGGGGGTGTGTTTTAATACAAAAAATTTAAAAGCACAAACAACATTTCTCTCTATCCCAATGTGGTCCGTCACCGTCTTTCCCCGAAAAACAGGTTGATCCTTAAATTTTCCTGATTTTTTCTTTCCCCCCGGACAACGGTTTTATCGGACCACTATGGGATAGGGATGAATGTTTTTATGCTATTGACATTTTGTATTCAAAATCCCCTCCCCGTCACCTCGCACTGGGTACTACTTCCAAGTATTCAAAAAGTAAACATGTCTAATTAAGTTGAAAAACCTCATAGCCACAGGGAAATTCGCTTCCTTGCTTTGCGTTTTTGTTTTTGGGGCGATTTAAATTCGCGAGAGATCCTTTGGCGATCTTCACTTTCCCTCATCGCACCACGGCCTTTAAATAGCAAGGCCCCCTCTTTTTGGAAAGTCCCTTTTTCACAGGGTGGACAATGTTTTTAAATTCCCCCCTGCAATGTCGCCCAAACTGTTTTTTTTCCAGACTCTGATTCCCTTTTGGATTCAGAGCGTTGGTTTGTAATTGAGATTTCCAACTGCATCTTCCGCGATTCCGCTGCGTGGGGATTGCGTTTGGTGCGTCTTGGGCTTTTTTATCTGGAGCTGCGTCGTTGCATATCGAGGACTTTTTGAAAAACCCGGGTTGGGGGGCAAGCCGAAGTAATCCTGTATTTGGGTTTTATCAGAAATTTTTAAGATGTGCATGAGGCCCAAAAAAAAGGCTTGGGGGGAAATTATACGCCTTTAGACACCACGAGCGATATTGAAGGCTGCAGAGGGAAACTTGGAGGGTTCTATTGGAAACCGTCGTGCTTGGTGCTTTTCCCTCGCTCACCCTTAATGCAGGTTTTAAATTCTTGATCTGTAATTGGGCTTCGGGCACACTGGTTTCCGTTTGATATAATAGTCAAAAATTTGGCTCACAATTTTTGCTAAGGAAGGGTTCCATTCAGAGAGGGGTTTTTTCAGACATATTCACCATCAAAGGCCTTCGATGGCATGGGAAAATTTGGTTTGGTTTTCCCCCGATTTTTTTCTTGGAGTTACCCACCATTTCTGCTGCTGCCATAACGTCAGAATTCTGTCATGTAGGCTCTTAATCATTGCAAATGGAATTGGGGATGGCTTTGGAGTCGCCTCTGTTCAAAGATGACATTTTTTTAAAGTTTTAGACTTTTATGTATTTGTCTTTTTGTTTTCAAATTCATTCCCTCTTTCTGAGAGTTGATGGCTTCCGGTGGCACACATGTTTTTTACGGCGTTTGTTAGGACATTTGGAGGTTTTGTTTTGTTTATACCCCCACCAAAATCGTAAGGAAAGGGCCCTTTTTACTCAACCCTCAAAAAAACTAAAATCAGTGTTGCGAAAACAAAAACCCCAAAGTGTTATATTTTGATACTTTAAAAGTAATTCGGTAGAACACTGAAAAAATCACTGGCAAATGGGTTCCATAACATCAAATAAACCAGCAAAGATGTAACTGAATCATGCACAATTAACTTACGCCTATCAACAAAATTTCCAACCCCCCCAGACGAAAAAACAAAGCAACTTACCTTTCTACGACCCCAAAAATTAAAACCTCACAAACGACTAGTCATGATTTTTGAGCAGTGGTCATCTTCAATAAAAGACTAAGGGATGGCTGGGCTATCCATACAACGTGGGCAAGGCCCAAAATCGACAATGGGGGTATAGTGTCACATTAAAGGAAAAAAACCAAATCAAATCAAAAAAATCAAACCCCCATGACTTTAGGCCTTTAAAAACTCCACCATATAGCCAGGACTGACAACACATAAAAATAATATCCACAACATGTTTTAAAAAAAAATGTCCCCGCAGAATCACCCAAGAATGATGATGTAGTAGTAGAGAGAGTTGATAGGGTACCCCAAATTAAACGAACTTTTGGATGGGGACAGTTTCAAGTCCTGAAAACGGTAAGGGCGCCCAACCGGTAACAAAATACTAACGAAAGAGTGAAAATGGAAAGTCTTTGT
>NW_027627482.1:0-5136 GCF_034508935.2 Berghia stephanieae
GTACACACAGTTCCCCGGAGAGGGGCCATTCAAATGTCTGACCTGTGGAAAGGCATTTATCAACAGTTCAACATTAAATCAACACATCAGAACTCATACGGGAGAAAGGCCATTCAAATGTGTTACCTGTGGACAGGCATTTAGACAAGGTGCACATTTAAAACGACACGTCACAACTCATACACATAAAAAGCCATTGTAATGTCGTGACTTGTGAAAAGGCATATATCAAGAACATACAATTACACAACATATCACTACTCATACTGAAGAAAAACCATTTAAATGTGTGACCTGTGGAAACGCATTTATCAGGGTTCAGATTTACAAGGATACATAACTCATGTGGGAGAAAGACCATTCAAGTATCTGGCCTGTGGTGCAGCATTTACTCAGAGTGGATGTTTTTTAAAAATACATCAATGCTCATAATATGGGAGAGTAACCATTCAAATTGAAAGGCATTTACCCATAGTGGACATGTAAAGAACACATCAGAACTCACACAGGAGAAAAACCAGTTTCCTGTCCGACCTGTGGAAAGGCATTTCCAGGCCAAATAGATTTTACAGACATATCAAATATCACACGGGTGAAATACATTTATCAAGACCACAGAATACGACACATCAGAACTTATATATATAGGTGACAACAATTTAAGTATCTGACTTGTGGAAAGGCATTTACCACGAATTGAATGTTACAGAATACGGGTGAAAGACTATTTAAATGCCTTACCCATCATATCAGAGTCTCATACAGAGAGAAAGCATTTAAGTGGCCAACCTGTGCAAAATAGAATTACAAAGTCAAATCAGAAATGATATTGTTGAAAAACCTTTCAAACATTCTGCCCAGTAGAAAGGCATTTATCAAGAATATAGATGTACAATGATATATCAATAATCAGAAGGATAAAAGACAATTTAAATGTCTGACCATGCAAGGCTTTTTCAAGAATGAAAACTTACAACAACACATCAGAAGTCATATTAGTGAAAAGTCATCTATGTCTGACTTGTAAAAAGGAATTTATCGCAACGTAATAGCCAGAAATCAACACATCATGACTCATAGTGGTGAATAGCCATTTTGGTGTGTGACTTGTAGAAAGACATTTTTATCAGGAGTACACATTTACGAACACGTGGGAACACATTTTCTGTCTCATTTTCTCTCTCTCTCTCTCTCTCTTCATCTCTCTCTCTCCTCTCTCTCTCCTCTCTCTCTCTCTCTCTCTCTCTCTCTCTCTCTCTCTCTCTACTCTTTTTCTCTCTTTCTTTCTTTCTTTCTTTATCTTTCTTTAATAATAATAATAATCAGCAGCGTGGCCGGTTGACGGCATATAGTGGGTGCCATAAAACAATAAAAAGAAAATTATTTACAGCACAGTGAACTCTGTTAATAAAACAGTACGCATGTAAATACTATTTGGGGGAGGTGGGGGGGGGGGGTGTGGCAACGATGGTTTCTACGTGTACGAATGAACAAAAATCTCAAAAGTCACATAATTCATGAAATAACAACAAAGCCACACCAGACATACCAGTCCGGTGTGAAGAAATCTTTGTAATTACAGTATTCTTTGTCCACCAGCTAACTAACGGACTAAATGTTGGTAGATAAGGCACTCACTTAATATGTGATAAAAGAGAGTAAAAAAAGCTTTTACAGAGATGACTTATTTTTATCAATTGTGGATCTTTTATCAAATTGTGGAATGGTTCTGGACTAGGTTTATCACAAAAATCAATTCATGTTCCTGACAATTTGATTCTTTTGATTTTGGATTTTTACATGAAATTGAATTTAAATTGAGAGAATTTCACACATCTGACTCTCTTCACAGTTTGTCTGTCTGCAAAAGTATACAAGGTAGGAAGGACTTCTCCTGTCAAAGCCAAAAAATCCCTTTTTCACTTCTGTTGTCAAGTTTCTTAGGATTTTGTGTTAAAAAGCAAAACATTCAGATCCAAATATCTCCATGTTTGTAATGTTGGGTTTCTTTTTGGTTATACATTGAAACGGTGTGCAATCAATGTTTTTGAAAGCACTGGTTTCGGATGTATGCGGCAGCCAAAGTAGCATATGTCCAGAGACCTTTAGGTAACCCTGATTGCAATAGAAGACATCTAGACATGTCAAAAAGACTTTGACATGCTCTCTCTGCCTTTCCATTCTGGTGAGGAGAGTATGGCACAGTCAATTCATGTTTGATTTTATTTTCTGTCAACAGAGTACTGAACTCTTTAGAAGTGAATTCTCCCTCTTGGTCACTCCTAACAATCTTAACTTGCCCATAGGGAGCAGTGTCAAGTTAGTGAAGCTATTAATGAAAACAAAATATTTCATGCCCTTAATATCAGTGGATCAACGGGTCCTGCAAGATCAATGTGGACTACTTCTAATGGTCCTCTAGCAATAAGTCAGGTTTTCGACTGCGGACGTTAGGCATTTTGCTTAAAGTACACACTCCACAATCGAAGTCAGTTTGTCTGTTATCAACCATCCCTTTGGCGTTTTTCTCCAACTTTAGAATATCGGCATTGTTGCAGTGTCCAAGAATTAACGTGCAATTCTTGAGAGTGTGGCGTTCTGTCTCTGTTCCAGTTTTTGGTTCAGATTTGAAAGAATTCATAAAATACAAATTCTGTGATTTGAACAAGTTGAAGGTAAGTCCATTGTATTCGATTTCTCCGTTGTCTTCCGAAACTTGATAGTTGTGCCAATGTTTGTCGTGGCAGATACTGAGAGATTGTTTTGTTTTGAATTTTGGAACTAACAAAGCATTTTTGAGAAAGTTCTTGTGGTTGGTTATTTGAATTGTGAATCATGACGATTGCATTTCCTCTTCCTTCAACAGCATTGTAGATTTTTTCTCCATCTGATAGTTCAATTACATGGTTTTCTTCCTTGAAATTTTGGTCAAATGATTCAAACAATTCCTTATTGGTGATGATATGTGCTGAAGCACCACTGTCAACAAGTAGTTTTGTCGTTGAAATTGAATAATTGTTGAAGTTTTCTTGCTCTTGTGTTTGTACCACGAATATAAATGTGTTGTCATCTGTCTCAATGTTCTTGGTTTGCTTGGCGTGATGATTTTCCCGACCTCTGCATTGGCTTGTCCAATGAGTGTCACTTTGTGGAAATCGCAAAAGCGTCTACACGAGTAGTATTGTGCGATGAAGATTTACACTTTGTGCAATAGGATGTTCTTTTTTGAGGTTGAGTTCGATGGCCTTTTGAAACATTGTTCAGTCGTATGTGTTTTAGCTTTGCAGAAAGAACACCACCGGTGATCCAGTGTATGATGTCCATTCCCAGCACCATCTGAATATCCCCAAAAATCGCATCTGCAACGATCACCTCAACAAACATGTTCATTCCAGCCACATTCAACTTCACCATCCTTCTGCCTCGACACCTCACCTCGACCCATCAAAAGCGGTCACAACGACATCTCCGGTTCCTTGGTCTTCACCTATCCCACTTAGACACTGAGAGCTCACAATTGTAGTAACGCACCTTGTGTCCACCAATGCCTTACAGCCTCTCCCATCCACCTCCTCATCTAACATAGGTAACTGGAGCGCCCTCAATTGTGAAGGGTGGCTACTGGCACACCAGACACCCTCACATCGTTTCCCTGGTGATTGCACTGACTTGCGATGTGCCCAGCAGTATTGCACCGAAGCAAATGATCTCTCTAGGCTGCGGTCTGGAACGACAATGCCTAGCCATATGCAGACCTCCACATCGGTAACAAGATCCCCTGAAACCTCCACCAACACTGCCCTCTTTCCTTTCTACCCTTTGTAACCACGACTAGTAATAGATGCTGATGCTGCAATACTATCCTTCCTGGCTGTTGTCCTTGCCTTTGAAATCACCAAACTCATATCTAAACTAAATACGTTATCCACCTGCTTCAGTTCACTGGATATGCTCAGGGTTCCCACTTTTCAGTTTTAAAAAATTCAAGGTTTTTCAAAGTTATTTTTAAGATTTTCAAGGTTGTTCACAGCATTACATTCGGCTAATTTTTAGAATTGGGCAACAGCCCAGACCAAAGGTAAGTCCAGAAGTATAATACTGATTCAGAAACTTCTCAAGATTTTAAACAATATAAGAAGATAACTCACCTATTCGATTATACAGCATTGAGGGTCGACCAAGATGCTTATTGAAAAAGTTATATATGGTCTAAGCCAACATGAACCTTGAATTTCATCACAATTGCCAGCCCTGTCATCCGCATTGGGACCTAAAATTTGCCAAAAAACAAACCAAAATTTGCCAAGAAATTGCCAAAAAGACCAAAATTTGCCAAAAAATTTACTGATAGAAGAACTAAGCGTTTCAGTAAAAATTAACACGCGATACAGAAAAAGAATATATATAAAAGACAATTTATTACATTTAAGGAGGCTACATTTATTAATTTACAATATGTAAAGCAAATTTATGCGCCCAAACTTTTTTCCCTTGGTTCGGGCCCAGGCAAAGCTGCAACATTTTCTCAAGTTAGCACTTTTTTTTCGTTATTTTGTTTTCGTCTTCTTTTTTTCCCAAAATTTGCCACGCAATTTGCCAATTTTCCCCAAAATTTGCCACGATTTGCCAATTTTGGGA
Organism: Berghia stephanieae; assembly: GCF_034508935.2. Classification (NCBI taxonomy): domain Eukaryota; kingdom Metazoa; phylum Mollusca; class Gastropoda; order Nudibranchia; family Aeolidiidae; genus Berghia; species Berghia stephanieae. The sequence continues at coordinate 4,639 of NW_027627482.1, forward strand.
AATTTGCCAAAATTTGCGGATTGCCCTGAATTTGCGGGCCGGCAAAAAATGCAGATGACAGCCAGCCATTCCAAATATTAATGTGTAAAAAGATGGGAATTTTTTTCTCAAAAAGAGTGTAGTTATATAATACAAAAGCAAACACAAAGAATATAATTATTTACATATTTACCTGTCATCTGCATTTTTTGCGGCCGCAAATTTTGGCAAATTTCCCAAAATTGGCAAATCATGGCAAATTTTGGGAAAATTGGCAAATCGGGTGGTTTTCCCTTGGTTCGGGCCCAGGGAAAGGTGCAACCCTTTTTCAAGTTTAGCACTTTTTTTTCGTTATTATGTTTTCGCTTCTTTTTTTTTCCCAAAATTTGCCACGCAATTTGCCAATTTTCCCAAAAATTTTGCCACGATTTGCCAATTTGGGAAATTTGCCAAAATTTGTGGATTGCCCTGATATTGCCATTTGCGGCCGCAAAAATGCAGAGACAGCCAGCATTTCCC
>NW_027627483.1:0-5136 GCF_034508935.2 Berghia stephanieae
TAAAGGGTTTTTTGGCATCTGCCAATCCCAAATTCTGTGTCAATCGCCGCTTTCCCGCGCAAGGGGAAAAAGGAAAAAAAAAAAAAAAAAGAACGGCATATTATTATTTTCATTCTTTAAAAAATTAGAAAACTTTTTTTTATTTTGTATGAAACCCTTTATAAATTTTACATATCAAAAACAAATTTTTCCATCTACCTTTTCCCCTGGCCAACTTTTTAAAAATATTTTTTTTAAAATAATAATAACCCCGCATTTTTTTGGGCCAATACCAGGGCCCAAAAAAAGCGCTTTAAAAGGGGCCCCAAAGGGCAACAGCAATATTAAATTTGAAAACGAACATGACCCTGTCAGGCATGTAAACTTTTTTTCCCCTAAAAAATTTCAACGAAGGGCCATGTACTCATTTTACACCTGAGTAAAGAGCATTTCCCAAAGGGACTAACCTGCCCCACGCAGAGCGGGCTCGAAACCTGAACCTTCCGATCGGGAAAAGCGAGAGTCATACCAAAAAACCCGGGGGGGGCACTTCCTTGGGCCACAAAACCCTTTCAAAAATTAATTAAATTTTTTTTCAAATTTTCCCTAAATTTTTTTGGAGTAAAAACAAAGTTCTTGGTATCAAACCTTTTGAAAATTTCGACGCTAAATCACGAATCTGACGTCAAAACAGCAAAAACCAAAAAAAATTGTCCAATTTTTTATACTGCCACGCCCCCGTTCGCCGATCGCCCGAAAAATATAAGGGGGCTTTGCGAGCGATCGACCGTACCTAGTTTATGGGCCAGGTATTTGGACACACACATTGCTTTTTCACCCCTTTTTGCCTGATCGGGGTCTGAACCGGGACCCTTCCGGGGCAAAAAAAGGAGCCTTTAAGTTTACACATTGATCAAGGGGTAAAACGGGGGTTTTTTTAACGTAGACACATGAAATTGACAGTAAAACATGTGTAGTTAGCTATGAAAAACCAATCACTGCCATTGTTTACTTTATGCTGACTGCCCAAGATTGTGGTCAACTAGGTGCCATTAGAGATGGGCCCGCTCACGCAAACAGTAAGTCGTTTCCCCAGCGTGGGACAAATAACTTATATTTTTTAAAATTCACCCCCTTTTTTTTTCCAAGGGGCTTTGTTGTGTGAAAGGGCAAAAAAATTCTGAAAATTTTAATTCCCAAATTGCTTTATCTAGGCCCCAAAAAACTCTAAATTTTAAAGGGAACAAAAGTCATCACCCCCGCAGGAACTCATGTAATGCATTGCCGGTTTTCAAGTCATTCAAAAATTTGGGCAACTGGATAAACAAAATTTTTTTTAAAAAATCCTTCAAAAATTATTTTGTTGAACAATATAAAAAAATCCCCCCCCCCCCCCCCCCCCCCCCCCAAGGAAGAAAAATGGATGAAAAAAGTAACATTTGAGAGATAGAATGCACTTGGACCCGTGTTTTATTTACATTTTACTTTTTTCCAAAAAGGGTAACCTTTAAAAAAAGGGAAAAATAACGTTGTCTCGACAGGGACCACTTCTTTCCGAAAATGCCCTTTTTTCCATTCCCCACAAAAAACACCCTTTTTCTAAAATGAAAATGATTGCTGTGCTTTAGAGCTTTTTAAAGAGAAAAAGGACAAGATCTGAAGAATATTCCAAAAAATAAGATTTTGGCATTTAAGTTGCTTTTTTTTAAAAATCGATTTTTATCTGTCTGCTATTGATTCGGCTTTAAATTACCATACAGCCAGGCCGAAGTTATTCAGAAAAATAAGACAGAAATCAAAGTCAAACTTAAATAAATTTTTCATTGCATAAAGATTAAATTCAATGTGATATGTAAATGAAAACCCGCTTTTCAATGAAAAAAGAGTCGATTGATTAAAAATTTCGATCAATTTTAGGACCGAAAACCTCAATTGTGGAAAATTTTAGACGCTTATCCGTTGACTTGACAACAGGCATCATTGATGTCCATTTGAAAGAAAAAAATTGGATCTATTTAAAATTTAAAATTCCTTTCTGGGTGATGTTACCCCGAAAAATTTCTTTTCCCCTTTTATTTTCAATCTTTTTTTACTATAATGCTCTCTTGTTTTGGGGCTCAGAAAATAAGCCCCAAGCAGGGGCAGACGGCCAAAAAAATGCTACCAATAGGATTTCGAAGCGGCGGGTTTTAAATCTGCAACACCTCTCCTTCGAATAATTTCACTGGGTGCTTTTTGAGAAAAGGGTCAAATTCAAAACATGAGTCCTATTTATCGTTGTCCCGGAAAACACTGCCCCCTCTACCACGCAGCAAATTTTCCCAAAAAAATATTCCCACAACCCCACCTTTGCGTTCTCCAATGACACCACCCTGTGGGAACAAGGTCCTTTTCTCATTTTGGTCTGTCTGTATGGAATACCGTTCCTCCACAGAACATCCGATAATCCAAATCATTGTCTGTTTTCAAGAAATTCTTGAAAACAATTTCATTTTTTATGTCATGTAATTTAAATATTGTTTTGTTTTGATGTAATTTAAAGCGCCAACGGCCTAACTGTTGAGGATACCGTGAGCTCTATAAGAGTCTATTATTATTATTATCATTATTATCATTTATTATATTTATTATTATTATTATTATTATTATTATTATTATTATTATTATTATTATTATTATTATTATTATTATTATATTATATTTTTTATCGATTGACCTTGAAGGTGAGATAAAGACTACATTCACATTGCAAACTGCCTTGACCCTGAGTTGGTGACTACTATCTTCACCGTGCGGAACTCGGTGTAAAAGCCGCTCTACCTTCCGGGAAACGTGATTAAAAGGGCCCGTTTCACAACTTATATCAATAAAATAAACAGAGCAGAATATTCTAATGTGCGTTTACAAACGAAACATTTCAGAACGACTTGGAAACTTTTACTTAATATAACGATCGTAAACGATCGATGAAACATTAAAATCTTTTCATCTGAAGTAAGTTAGAGAGTAAATTGTTATTATGTGGTAAAAGATAATTCTATTTGGAAAAGTAAGGATAGGGTTTTAATCCACAGGACTAGCTTCGACTCTTAAAAAAACAACAACGAAGAACTGATTTCAATATCACTAGGAAACATCCAACTGCCTCAGCACCTTAACACACATGCTGACATTCTAAAGCTGAGAACATTTGCACTAGACAGAGATTTATGGAAGCAGATTACCAACTGGATGATAGAAACAGACTGACAAACACGAAGTGACGCACACATTCACGGCCAGTGTCCGTAGAGACTGCGCAGCCATAATGATTATTATTATTATATTTTTTAAAATATTTTCTGTGTGTGTGTGTTTGTGTGTGTGCGTGTGAGTGTGTGTGTGTATGTTTGTGTGTGTGTGTGTGCGTGTGTGTGTGTTTGTACATTAGTGTTGATCAGGCAATCCGGTATGGATTTACTTCTCAGTAGATGGTGTATGTGTACGCACATGTCTGTTTGGGTGCGTGCATTTGTGTGTGCTTCTGAAAAAAACTATCTGTGTTTGTGTGTGTGTGTGTGTGTGTGTGTGTTTGTGCGCGTATGTCTGTTTGAATATCAGTTTGAAATAGCAACCCTGTACAGCTGATACATCTCAGTATGTAGACGTGTGTGTGTGTGTGTGTGTATGGGTGTGGTTGTGTCTGCGGGTGTGCGTGCTTAATTTTGCTTGTTTATGTCTGGTGCGTATGTTTGTTTTTCTGTGTTTGTACATCAGTGTTGGGCTAGCAATCTGGCTGTTACCCATGATGTTGTATCTCAGGAGACATAATATTATGTATGTAAATCCCATGGAAAAGGACTTTATCCCGACTTTTATAGCGTGAAACAACTTATACCAGTTGCTTTCAACCCCTTGGGTAGGACGTCAGTATGTAGCAAAACACTCCCAACTAGACAAAACAGAGCGACAAATGTCCCCAATTAGAACGGCGAATTTCCCCGATACTAGTGGCGAATTTCTCCGAAAGCAGTGATATCATTGGGACCCCCAAATAAAAAATAAAAGAATATTTTTAACTATTGCGAATGATGGGAACATCAAAAATAATGTTTAAATCATACAATATCAAAATAACAGGTTGTAGAGTGTAGAGTGTAGAGTAAGGATCTAAGCTGAAAAAAAAAACACTTAAAATGACAACGAGTGAAAGTAGGAATTTGGAATGGCGGGTGTTGGATTTCGGACGAATCAGGCGCACAGAACGACAGACAGACTGACAGACTCGCTATGACGTTGAATGACACGATTGTGTCATGATATTAATGTACTGAATGCTGATTGGTGGATTAAAAACAATAGACGAAAAGAGCTTCAAAGTGATGATGTGACACTTGGACTCGTCCAATAGTAGGTAAGATGGGTTATTTGCATTTAAAGAGAGGGGTGTGAGAATTGCTAGCACCCATCATTGCTGGCCTATAGATTGTATGCAGATGACGTCACTCAGGCCTTTGTTATTGTTTTTGCCATCCGCGTTTGTGAGTTGTTCTGACTAAACTGTATTAACCAGACTATAAAAGTTCATGGTTACACAGAGTTTGTGTTTTGGTCCGTTATACTTCCGGATGGCAATGTTGTGAACTCCTTGGCCAAGCGCATTCTATATATTGGTTTTACAATCTGTATGTAAATACATACACAAGGATGTAGATATTGTGTGTTTACATGTGCGTGTATGAGTAGGTTTGCTCGTGCTCCTGTATATTGACAATTCAATCACTATTGTACTATTACTGTAATATCATAAATAAATTAATTTATAATTGTTATTATTATTATTATTATTATTATTATTATTATTATTATTATTATTATTATTATTATTATTATTATTATTATTATTATTATTATTATTATTATTATCATTATTATTATTATTATTATTATTATTATTATTATTAATTATTATTATATTATTGCCATCATTATTATTAATATTATTATTGCCATTATTATTTATATTATTATTATTATTATTATTATTATTTATATTATTATTATTATTATTATTATTATTATTATTATTATAAACTTTATTACGGTTGAGGGAAATGACTGGAATCATGTAGAGTGCTCGACAATAGCTTTTGAGCGAATTATTTATTACCTCTTATA
>NW_027627484.1:0-5132 GCF_034508935.2 Berghia stephanieae
GGTTTGAGGCGGACCGGTTAGAGAGGGGGAATTAGAGAGAGAGAGGGGGAAGGGAGAAAGAGAGAGAGAGAGAGGGGGGACAAAGAAAAGAAAGAGAAGAAAAGAAGAGAGAGAGAGAGAGAAGAGAGAGAGAGAGAAAGGGGGAAGGGGGGGGGGGGGGGGGAGAGAGGGCGAGTAAACAGCCGAGTGATAGCTGGGTCTATATGTATATTAATGGACAAAAAGTGGATGATTGGACACAATGAGAGATAGCTAGGAAGGTAGATGACTATGAATCGGTGGATAATCAGTAGATAGATAGATAGTCTAGCTAGCTATAGTAGATAGATAGATAGATAGATAGAAGTAGATAGAGAAGATAGATAGAAAGATAGATAGATAGATAGTAGATAGATAGATAGATAGATAGATAGATAGATAGATAGTAGAGTATGATAGTTTTAGTAGTAGAAGTAGTAGTAGTAGTAGTAGTAGAGTAGTAGTAGTAGTAGTAGTAGTAGTAGTAGTAGTAGTAGTAGTGTAGTAGTAGTAGTAGTAGTAGTAGTAGTAGTAGTGAGTAGTAGTAAGTAGTAGTAGTAGTAGTAGTAGTTAGTAGTAGTAGTAGTAGTAGTAGTGTAGTAAAAGTAGTAGTAGTAGTAGCAGCAGCAGTAGCTGTAGTGGCAGAAGTGAGAGCAGCAGTGGTGATGAATATGGGTGACGTTGACATCTAGTGGTGGTCAATCCTGGTGTTGAGTCCGCGTGGAGTCAGCGTTCCCAACAACTTGATCAGGTGAGTTTCCTTACGTCGACGGGCGGAAGTGTCCGAATGGCAAAAACTGAGCACACACACACGCACACACTGTACATCGCAGTGGTCTGGCAGATTGAAGTGTCTGGCCACTGCTGTGTCTGCACAGTTCGATATGTCACGCAAGTGCTGCACGAATCTGTCACCCAGCCTCTTTCCGGTCTCACCAACGTAAGCAATCCCACACAGGGAGCACGTAATCGCATAGACTAGATTACGGTCAGTGCAAGTAAACGGCCGCCTGATGTCCCAAATCTTGTCTGGAAAGCTGACTCTGTCATACTCCCACAGGTGCCCACAAGTCTTGCATCGGGGTCGCATACACGATCTGGCTTTAGGTCCATCCCTGGGTATGGGTTCCAGGCGGCTTCTGACAAGGAGATCCCTCAGGTTACGATCCCGTCGATATGCTACCAACAGGGTTCTGAGAAAACTCTGTGGGTGTCTTCGCTCGCCTGGAGGATCCCATAGTTCTGCAATAGGATGTTCCTCACTTGATCGGCATGGGGGTTATGCGTGAGGACTAAAATGGGACGCTGTGTCTCCTGCTTCCTGGCATTGCGAGGCCTCATTGCTGCTTCTCTCGACACGAGGCTGGCTTTCCGGACAGCCTTAAGCAAAACCCTTTCGGGATATTCCCGTGCCCTAAAAAAATCGAGCATGCGATCACGTTGAAGCGCAAATTCATCATCTTCCAGACAGAGTCTCCGCAAGCGGCGTATCTGACTGAATGGGATGGAGTCTTTGCACTTCACCGGATGGGATGACCGATAGAGCAGGTAGCTGTGACTATCCGTTTCCTTGTAGTGCACAGTGGTCCGTACTCCCGTGCTGGTCAATACAGCCTTGATGTCCAAAAAGTTCACCTCAGAGGTTGAAATCTCATAAGTGTACTCTATGGACGGGTGGAAGGAGTCCATCGCTAGGATGAACCCTTTCAACTGGCTGTGGGTCAATGACGTAATGCCAAAACAGTCGTCAATGTACCTTTTGAACAGCTCGGGGGCAGGTCCACTGTACTGACGGAAGAAGGTTTCCTCAAGGTAGCCCATGAAGAGGTTAGCATATGAGGGACCCATCTTGGTGCCCATCGCAACACCTGAGATCTGATGGAAAAATACATCATTGAACTCAAAAGTGTTGAGTGTGAGCACAAGTTCGGTGAGCCTCACAATGCTGTTGCTGGAAATCCCTGGTAATGGATGACGGTCGACGAAATGCCTGATGGCACGCAGTCCGTCAGGATGCGGTATGGATGTGTACAGTGCCTTCACATCCATGGTGAAAATCAGCCGTGGACGTTCATCCTGGAATCGAATTTCGTCAATGACACCAAGAGCATGGTTAATGTCCTTGATATACGATGGCAGGGTGGGAACTATACGTTGAAATACCGCATCGAGTAACTGCGATACCTTCTCAGTTGGGCACGAGATAGCCGACACAATCGGCCTTCCAGGTGGAGTGTCAGACAATTCCCGGATCTTGTGTATCTTAGGGAGCATGTAAAAACATGGATTACCTAGGTCGCTGGGGTCGTGTTTAAGGACCTCTGCTCTACTAGGTAATTCTCCCTGCGATACCAAAGACTGGATTGTCTGGTGGACTCTGGTGTTGCTAGCAAGTGTTGGGTCCGAAGTCACTTTCTCATAAAATGTCTGGTCACTCAATTGCCTGTGGCCCTCAGCTCTATAGAGCTCAGCGTCCCAAACAACTACGGCCCCTCCTTTATCAGCCGTTTTGATCACTATATCACGACGTGATCTAAGTGATCGTACGGCAGCCCATTCAAGACGGGTGAGGTTAGACCTCTTGATAGGTGTGGGTCGTAGTGCCTCGATCTGTCTAAGACAAGTCTGGATAAACAGGTCGAGTGTAGGGGACTTCCAGGACTAGGAGTCCAGTTTCTTTTACGTCGTGAGAAAGCGGCAAACGGATCCTCAGGGTCACGGTCATAGTTCTTCATCTTTGAAGTGATACTTCAAGCGTAAAATACGCATGAAGCGACGTACATCCGACTCAATGCGGGACTGGTCGGACGTTCTTCGCAGTGGGATGAACTTGAGACCTTTCCTTAAGACCGATTCCTCTGCTGCTCAACTGGATGGTCGGGGGGACAGAAACCACCAGCCGGTGGTTGTTGTGGTTCCTACTGGGGGGGGGGGGGGGGGGGGATAGCTCAACATTGTCCATCACGTGGGTGGGTTCGCTGGTGGTGGGGTGAATTGATCGCTTCCAGACTGGTCCCGGCTGTTGGAGGGACTCCCAAACCACCAATGGTGACTGGCTGGTTATGGGTGCCATTAAGAGCAGTGGGTGAATCCACCGATGGGAGTGTTGCCGAATGAGAAGGGAGGTTATCGTCAAGATGTGTAATTCTGTTTGGAAAGAGAGCATCTAATTTACTGGTTTTGACATAATTTAAGCATGCATGGTAATGTTGATTACATAAATGTATGAATAACCTAATGGCTTTGTAAAGTAAATGATTATGATAAGTACGATGCCTCAAGCATGTGGAGGATGTGTCGATGGAGCGTGTTAATTTGGATATCTGTTTGCGAAGGATGTCTGTAGTAAGTCTAAGTCGTTGCATAGCACACTTGGATTCTAATTCCAGAAACTGGGAGAACTGGGATGAGGTTAGAGAGCCTAAAGAAGGCCCTCTCTCACCTCCCCTTCCCCCTTTTCTCTCTCTCTCTCTCTCTCTCTCTCTCTCTCTCTCTCTCTTTCTTTCTTTCTTTGTCCCCCCCCCCTCTCTCTCTCTAATTCCCCCTCTCTACCGGTCCGCCTCAAACCAAACCCCCCCTCCCTGTCCCCCCCCCTTTTTTTTTGTTTGTTTTTGTTTTTTGTTGTTGTTTTGTTTTCTCTCTCTCTTCTCTCCCCTCTTTTCTGTCTATCTACCTATCTATCTGTCTATCCTCTATCTATTTATCGTTGTATTCCACTTTACTATCGCATCGTTCCTTCGCTCATCCAACAACCCCCCCCCCCACCTCCGCCGTGACCCTTTCACCTTGCCCCCCCCCGCCCCCTACTGTTCCACTACAGCGTTCTACTACTACTATACTTACTACTACTACTACTACTACTACTATACTACTACTACTACTATATACTACTACTACTACTAATTACTACTACTACAACAACTAACAACTACTACTACTACTACTACTACTACTTACTACTACTACTACTACTACTACTTCTTACTACTACAACTACTACTACTACTACTACAACTACTACTACTATCTACTCTACACTACTTACTACTACTACTACTACTACTACTACTACTACTATACTACTACTACTACTACTCTACTACTATTACACTATACTACTACTACTACTACTACTACTACTACTACTACTACTACTACTACTACTACTACTATACTACTACTTTACCAATATGTCTTATCTTCCATTATAATCTGGAAAGTTCTGTTCCCTGACGCTGACCTTTGCTTATCAATTAGATCATCCTCCTGGGGCACCCTATCCTCTACCCACGCCACGCTAACATTTCATTCATACTGCAACCACCATTGAGTACAGACGATACAAGTTAGTTTTTCATTATATTTTATTTGTTTTTCCACGTTTATTTGTGTATTGTTGTGCTGACGAAGGGTTTGTACCCGAAACGTCCATTGTCTGTTTTGTTCCCATACGAAGCCTTTCCATTTTCACTCTTTCGTTAGTAATTGGTTGCTACCACAAACACGAGTACGAACGTCGTACCCGTGTCATCTATGCGCCGTACTACTTAGGACATGACTGATACGAAACTCTCTTCGATCGGAACAATCGCACCAGGAACAACGCCACCAGGAACACAATCGTACCAGGAACATGAAAATGTTCCGAATGCCCGCCGCTACTCCTTTCTCTTGTTTAGTTTTGGCGGGTATTGAGGAAAATTTCTATCGATACCAATAATACTCTAGACAGTAGTCAATATATTTAATTATTTACAGCGGTGGTTCACCCATGGAGGATACATAGGTACTGCCATACTCTAAATTTATTAAATCTTTTATTTATTCCATTTAAACTCCAAATATAGATGTTAAATATTCTTAAAAAGCCATTTTATCTAGTTTAACCCAATGTCAATACTATTTTGGTATCGATAAAAAGCATCACGTGACCACGTCGCCATTTTAGCCTCGGATTTGGCGAGCACTCTGTCCCTCAGGCGAGCCATTGCCACAGACCGGTAGCGCCATCTGGTGGATCGGGGCAAAATGTCTCACTGTCTCACTATAGCTCGCCTGAGGGACAAGCTTCAGGAGAGCCATTGCCACAGACCGGTAGCGCCATCTGGTGGATC
>NW_027627485.1:0-5135 GCF_034508935.2 Berghia stephanieae
GGGAAAAACGCTAGTTTTTAAAATATTTATGGGCACTCTCTTTTTTATTTTTAGGCCCATTTTTTTTTGGGGTTTTTTTTTTTTTGGTAAAAGGATAAAAACATGTTTATCATCTTTTACGTGTTGGAGAATGCCATTAAATTCTTACAGACAAACAAAAATTCTATTTAACTCAACAATTTCAATAGATTTTGCTCAGTAATCCCAAGTACTTTATCCTGTACAGGTTTCCCTAAAAAAAATTCTCTTCATTAGACTCACATTGTTCTTTCTGGGACAATTTTCATCCCAAACCACTTTTGATATTTGTCTGCAAACAAATGCATAAAGGAATTGAAGTATCTGGTGACTAAAAATTTGGGTTCTCAATAAGTTTCATCACATATATTATTTTTTTTATCAACCTTTTTTATACGTGAATCATCATATTTTTTTAATACAGTCAAAACGCTTGATGAACAGTGCTGTTACAATTAACATCATTCCAATTTAAACCGATTCTATGAATGGCTTCTTACATTGAATAACCAATTGGGACTACGGGGTGGGGATCCTGACCTCCCATAGCGGCGGGGAGGTCCTTTACGTGTCTTCTACCCTCCCTTATATCTGTTTTCCAACATGCTTTCTGTCTTTGTCTTGGAATAAAGGCTATTTGGGTTTTGTCCTGGCCCTGATTGGAGTCTTTGGCTGGGAGGGAAACAGTCAAATGCATAGTTATTGTTTTGGGAGATGAATTTTCCTCCTTGTAAATCATCTCTCTTTTATGTTTATTATATGTTGCTATTTTTAGTGATAATGTAAGCATTTGAGTGTATTCCTCTCTGTTGGATTTTGTGTTTGTGTCCGGATGAAGACTTAAAGGTGATCTCAAACTAAGTAAAATTGGTGGTATACTCGGGGAATCTACATCTGCCCCTTTTTGTTCCCAGTTCCCCTTTGTCTTACCTTTTCTTGGGTGCTTAAAGTTAATTTCCCTAGAACTTTTTTACAATCCATTTTTTTCCCTTTTTTACTGGCGCTGATTAACCTAAATGAAATGTGTTGCAAGCTCCGTAAAACCCTTAAAAACAAAAACAAAACAATTGGGACTATTCACATATAGTAACTGTTGCAGCAACTAGAGTAATGTTGAAGTTGTAAATTTAAAAAGCTTCTCTTGGGTTGCTTTGACAGATATGCTTTGCAAAAAAAAAAAAAGATAATTGTGAACATTTCATTTGTGTTGCCATGACAACAGATTTAAAGACACTTACTGACCATCTAGTGACCACACATAGTTTATACCAAATTGTCATTTTACTCATATGCCTTTGCCAATATAGACACATAAACCTAAACCATAATAATTGACAACATATAATATATTTTTAAAAAAATGCAGATTGCAAACAAGCATTTTGCATCATTAAGAATGCCTTATCAATTATTCCTTGCTCCCCAAGAAGCTCAATTTATGGATTCTAGCAAATAAACAAAGGGAAAGCTTTGTAAATGACTCAATGACTTGTTGATATAACCTGCAATAAACCATAATTAAAAGCTCTACAAAAGATATTTTAAATGGTTAATTGAAAAAAATTTTTAAAGTTGATGAAACTCTCTCTGAAATCATTCCGATCAACAGGTTGAAATCATAAAAAAAAATGCTGCCAAAGAAAGATCATTCCAAAAAAGTAGCATTCCAATTACCAGCTTAGACAGTATATAATGTATTTTCTCTACCAACGTTTTAAAAGTTTTACAGAAGTTTTAAATGAAAAATAATTACCTAAAACTATTTCCACAGACCAACACTAAGGTGTTATGTTGCAGGCCCCTGGAATAAAAAAGATTGCACAGTATACTTGTGTCTTTGATGGAGATCATATCCTCGCTGTGTTAATTCAACCAGGATTACTTCGATGTTATACACCATGTATGCTTTTAATTTTATCCTATATTTCATTTCCAAATATATTTTAAAAATTTTATGGATAAAAGAATATTTGCCATAAAATGTTCTTTTGAGAACTAGTTAGTTATCTCACCATTCTTTAATTCATTGAGTTTGTTGATATATTCAAGGACTTTATAAGAGTAATTAAATATGAGCAATGAAGGAAATTTTATATCTTTGAAATTATTTGCTATTTCCTTGTTTTCCATTATTCGTATCATCATTTTTAAGCATTTGAGTGTTTTCTTCTTGGTGGTAATCCTTTGCCTTTGTCTTGATTGGACTTATAAGCCATCGTCAGTTAGACACACTGAGATTGTTTCTTAGTGCCTACTTTTATTTGTTATTTGAACTCTACCCAAAGCCTTACTTTAACCATAGTAAATCTAGATCAATATATTTTGGTTATGCCATCGTTCTCTTGAAATGACTCAAAATGACCATTTGCTGTGAAAACCCAGTAAAAAAACAAAGCAAACATATATGTCAATAATCTTTTTTTCAAAATAATGTCGTTTTCATCTACAGTTCACAATACAGGTTACTCAACCTTGCAAGTGGCAAGAGATGGTGTAATTGTTTCAAACTGTGAAATTTTTGAATTTTGTGATAATGAAAAACAAAAACTCCAAGCAGTCCACCCCGAATGGTTCGACTTTGAAAGTAAGTATGAAAAAAATTATTTATCTATTAAAATAAATGAAAATATAGTCAAATTATTTTCAAATGGTAAATTTTGCCATGTTATTTGAGAACTTTTGTATCTTTGTGTGCAATTGTAAACCATCAATACAATAATTGTTAAATACATTCTAAAAGACCTATTCAGTTTTGCCTGTTAAATTGATTCAATAGAGATGCATTGGAGAAAAATTATTTTAAACACCTGTGTTATTCACATCATAATACAAAAATGTCCAACCAAATTGTTCATTTCTATACATAAATAATATTTTGTGTTAAACAAGATATTGATTGCTTCCGCCCAGAGATCAAACTGAAAATGCTTTAATGGAGAGACTTGATCATCTTCAACGTCGCTTGACCTCTTCGAATATATCAAGCCAGGTATAAATTTGATAAATTATTAAGTCAATACATACAGAATCGGTTGTTAACGTCTATTAGCTTTCTATAAGAATGAATAGAATATTCCATTTTGTTTTGTTTTGTTTTGTTGATTTTGATTAAGCATAGCCTCTCAACCATTTGATTAATCATTATGCACTCGAGTGTTTATTGTTTTTTTCAAACCCTTTTTGATGTAAAGAAAAATAAAGATTATATTATTTCCTATTGAATAAATGTAATAATAATTTTTAAAAATAATAATAAAAAAAAGAAATAAAAAATAAAAAATGTAATAATAATTATTTAATCTTTTTTATTTCCCAGGATGTACGAAATGATGATGATGATGAGGCAGTGGAGCAAAGTTAGTTAAACGTGTTGAGAAATTGTTGAGTCAGCCCTGGGCTAACATTGAACCAATACCCCAAGGCAGGCCAACATAATTTGACACTGCTTCACCTTGCAGCTGGTTTAGGATTAGCCAAATTCATATCCTGCCTCATCAAGTGGAGGTTTGTATATGATTTTATTCATATAGCCATACATTTTTTCCCACAACACATTGGTGATTTAAAAAATGTTTTGTTTGAGCTCAATGAAGAAAACGAGATTGTCAAATTAAGGCTCATTTCATTTGCATCATCTCACAATCTAGATAATGATTTTTCTTGAAAAAGTTTATCTATTATTTATGGCTCTATGTTCCAGAATGGAAAACAGCTCAGTGGCCCCTGGAATACGAAGTGGATGCTCTCAGTGTTGACAGCCATTCTTGCCACTCCACTGGTGAGGCTTAATTTACAAAAATATGTAGTCATTACATTTTTTATCTGCTTAATCTTAATAACTGATAGTATGAATGATGGATTTAAAAAAGTTTTCATAGCATTTTTTCTGTTAACCCTCTCGTGTTCAGATTCTTTTTGGGGGTATATAATGAGTTCCCTATATGGCTATGTCAATCATGTAGACATCCTTTGATGATGTAAGCCTACTCTTTGATATCTGCAGTCGCATTTTCGTTTTCTACGATCACTCATGGCTAAACTCTGCCCAGAAACGATTTCATAGGTCCGTCCATCACCAAATTTCAAACTTTTGTTCTCGTGAGTTCTTTAGTTTTTTGACCGAAGAACGTTGGCTATTGAGAATCTTGACCCTTCAACGATTGGTCGTTCTGACAGCTCACGTGTCAACAGCCGTCAACAATGAATTGAATCATCGTTGAGGCAGTGGAAGACGGCCATGGAATAGTTGCGTCACATCGCCACGTTGTTGAATAAATTATCCAGGCATGGTCGATAGGTAAAAAAGCCAAACTATGTTCTAGTACATTTGAAAAAACAAAGTATATCACTGATATCGTCTCTTTGAGATATAAAGAATGATATAAAAATCAAGAAAATCGCCGATAAATAAATAGTTGCTAAAAAAAGCTAAAATAAACAAAAGCAATTTTGAAAATAAAATTTTATTCGTAAAACAGTTGGTTTTCAACCGTTTTTATGAAACAAAGACCAATGTACTTCTTTTTTCAAGCTGATTTTAGAAAAGTGAATTTCAAATTCCTCACAATTATATTTTTTACTTTTAGTTTTAGCTTTTAGGCCTACTCAATAAGGTGTATATTCCTTGCATAACACAATAGCGTAATACATGGACGGGGAGAAGCGTCTTTGTTTCGCCAGCTGGATAGATAGCCTATGATTGGTCGAAGACTTTGAAACGCTTGATTCACAATTCTACACGAATGGACTGTGGCGGTTTATCAAAGAGGTGTAACAAATTTATATACGGACTATTTTCTTGGTGCTAAAATTACAAAGTAATAATTTCGCATCATAAAAAATAACTTTGAAGTTCCTATCTCTTTATTACAATAAAATTGATACCTCGAATGACAAAATCGACCCACAAATAAGGGAGTTATAAATTATTCATAATATTTTTTAAAGTTTACAATAATTGTCTTCAAAGTCCATTTTTCATCACCAAAGTCGTAATTTTTTATCGATTTTTACCAAACAAAGTGCAATGTCAATTATTTTCACCCGCAAATAAAATAGGATCCAAATCGTAATTTCTGAAACATATTTTCTTTTCTGCGGCAAATTTATAAAATCAA
>NW_027627486.1:0-5137 GCF_034508935.2 Berghia stephanieae
TTTTTCGCAATTTTTTTTTTTTTTTCGATTCAGAGCGCGGATGCAGATATAAAAGTCTGCAGTGGGAGATATTTGGCATTTTATCTTTTTATTTTCGTTTCAGAGCCAGGACTGCGAAATAAAAAGTCCGCAGAGGGAGAATACTTTCGCATTTTTTCTTTTTTTTTTCGATTCAGAGCGCGGACTGCAAAATAAAAGTCCGCAGTGAGAGAATCTTTCGCATTTTTTCTTTTTTTTTTTCGTTTCAGAGCGCGACTGCAGAAATATAAAGTCTGCGTGGGAGAATACTTTGGCATTTTATCTTTTTTTTTTTTTTTCGATTCAGAGACGGGGAATGCAGAAATATAAAGTCCGCGGAGAAAACTTTCGCATTTTTCTTTTTTTTTTTCGATTCACGGCCGGACTCAGAAATATAAAGTCCGCAGTGTGGAGAATAATTTCGCATTTATACTTTTTTTTTTTCGATTCGAGCGCGGACTGAAAATATAAAAGCCGGCAGTGGGAGAATACTTTCCATTTTCCATTTTTTTTTCGATTCAGAGCGCGGATGCATATATAAAAAGTCCGCAGTGGGAGAATACTTTGCATTTTATCTTTTTTTTGTTTCAGAGCGGGGACGAAAATAAAAGTCCGCAGTGTGAGATACTTTCGCATTGATTTTTTTTTTTTTTTCGATTCAGAGCGCCGACAGCATAAAAAAAAAAGTCTGCATTGAGTGAATACTTTCGCATTTCTTCTTTTTTTTTTGATTAGACGCGGAGCAAGAATTATTAAGTCCGCACTGGGAGAATACGATTTTCGTTTTTCTTTTTTTTTTTCGATTAGAGCGCGGACTGCAGAAAAAAAATCCGCAGTGGGAGAATACTTTCGATTTTATTTTTTTCGATTCAGAGCGCGGACTGCAGAAATTAAAAGTCCGCAGTGGGAGAAATTCGCATTTTATTGTTTTTTTCGTTTCAGACGGGGACTGCAGTATAAAGTCGCAGTGGGAGAATACTTTCGCAATTTTCTTTTTTTTTTTTTTTCAGAGCGCGGACTGCAGAAATTAAAAGTCCCAGTGGAGAATACTTTGCATTTTTCTTTTTTTTTCGATTCAAAGTGCGGACCTGCAGATATAAATAAGTCCGCTATGGGAGAATATTTCGCTTTTATATTTTTTTTGTTTCAGAGCGGGGACTGCAGAAAATAAAAAGTCGCAGTGGAGAAACTTTCGCATTTTTCTTTTTTTTTTTTTGATTCAGAGCGGGACTGCAGAAATATAAAGTCGCAGTGGGAGAATACTTTGGCATTTTATCTTTTTTATTTTCGTTTCAGAGCACAGATGCAGAAATACAAGTCGCAGAGGGAATACTTTCGCATTTGTTTTTTTTTTCGATTCAATGTGCGGATGCAGATATAAAAGTCGCAGTGGGAGAATAGTTTCGCATTTTTTCTTTTTTTTTTTGATTCAGAGCGCGGACTGCAATTAAAAAGTCCGCAGTGGGAGAATTCTTTCGCATTTTTCTTTTTTTTTTTTTCGTTTCAGAGCGCGGACTGCAGAAATATAAAGTCGAGTGGGAGAATCTTTCGCATTTTATCTGTTTTTTTTTTTCGTTTCAGAGCGCGGACTGCAGAAATATAAAGTCCGGATGGGAGAATACTTTCCATTTTTTTTTTTCGATTCAGAGCGCGGACTGCAGAATAAAAAGTCCGCAGTGGAGAATACTTTCGCATTTTTCTTTTTTTTTTTCGATTCAGAGCGCGGACTGCAGAAATGAAAAGTCGCAGTGGGGAATACTTTCGCATTCTTCTTTTTTTTTTCGATTCAGAGCGGGAATGCAGAAATATAAAGTCCGCGGAGAAAACTTTCGCATTTTATCTTTTTTTTTCGATTCACGGCCGGACTGCAGAAATATAAAGTCCGCAGTGGGAGAATAATTTCGCATTTACTTTTTTTTTTCGATTCAGCGCGGACTGAAAATATAAAAGTCCGGAGTGGGAGAATACTTTCGCATTTTCATTTTTTTTCGATTCAGAGCGCGGACTGCAGATAAAAAAAGTCCGCAGTGGGAGAATACTTTCGCATTTTATCTTTTTTTTTGTTTCAGAGCGGGGACTGCAGAAATAAAAAGTCCGCAGTGTGAGAATACTTTCGCATTGATTTCTTTCTTTTTTTTCCGATTCAGAGCGCCGACAGCATAAAAAAAAGTCTGCAGTGGGAGAATACTTTCGCATTTTTCTTTCTTTTTTTTTTGATTCAGAGCGCGGACTGCAGAAATATAAAGTCCGCACTGGGAGAATACTTTCGAATTTTTTTTTCGATTCAGAGCGGGGACTGCAGAAATAAAAAGTCCAGTGGAGAATACTTTCGCATTTTTCTTTTTTTTTTTTGATTCAGAGCGTGGACTGCAGAAAAAAAAAGTCCGCAGTGAGAATACTTCGCATTTTTTTTTTTTTTTTTTCGATTCAGAGCGCGGACTGCAGATATAAAAGTCGGCAGTGGGAGAATACTTTCGCATTTTTCTTTTTATTTTTTCGATTCAGAGCGCGGACTGCAGAAATTTAATAAGCCATGGGAGAATATTTTCGCAATTTTTCTTTTTTTTCGATTCAGAGCGCGGACTGCAGATATAAAAGTCTCAGTGGGAGAATACTTTGCGCATTTTATCTTTTTTTTTCGTTTCAGAGCCGGACTGCAGAAATAAAAAGTCGCAGTGGGAGAATACTTTCGCATTTTTTCTTTTTTTTTTCGATTCAGAGCGCGGACTGCAAAATAAAAGTCCGCAGTGGAGAATCTTTCGATTTTATCTTTTTTATTTTCGTTTCAGAGCGCGACTGCAGAAATAAAAGTCGCAGTGGGAGAATACTTTGCATTTTATTTTTTTTTTTTTCGATTCAGAGCGGGAATGCAGAAATAAAAGTCCGCAGGGAGAATACTTTCGCATTTTTCTTTTTTTTTTCGATTCAGAGCGCGACTCAAAATATAAAGTCCGCAGTGGAGAATACTTTCGCATTTTATCTTTTTTTTTTCGATTCAGAGCGCGGACTGCAGAAAATATAAAGTCCGAGTGGGAGAATACTTTCGCATTTTCTCTTTTTTTTTTCGATTCAGAGCGCGGACTGCAGAAATAAAAGTCCGCAGTGGGAGAATACTTTCGCATTTTATCTTTTTTTTTTTCGTTCAGAGCGGGACTGCAGAAATAAAAGTCCGCAGTGGAGAATACTTCTTCGCATTTTTCTTTTTTTTTTTCGATTCAGAGCGCGGACTGCAAAAAAAAAGTCCGCAGTGGGAGAATACTTTCGCATTTTTTTCTTTTTTTTTTGATTCAGAGCGGGACTGCAGAAATATAAAGTCCGCATGGAGAATACTTTCGCATTTTTCTTTTTTTTTTCGATTCAGAGCGCGGACTGCAGAAATAAAAGTCCGCAGTGGGAGAATACTTTCGCATTTATTTTTTTTTTTCGATTCAGAGCGCGGACTGCAGATATAAAAAGTCCGCAGTGGGAGAATACTTTCGCATTTTTCTTTTTTTTTCGATTCAGAGGCGGACTGCAGAAATAAAAGTCCGCAGTGGGAGAATTTTCGCATTTTTTTTTTTTTTTTCGATTCAGAGCGCGGACTGCAGAATTAAAAGTCCGCAGTGGGAGAATACTTCGCATTTTTTTTTTTTGATTCAGAGCGGGACTGCAGAATATAAAAAGTCCGCAGTGGAGAATACTTCGCATTTTATCTTTTTTTTTTCGTTCAGAGCGCGGACTGCCCCCCCCCCCAAAAAAAAAAAAAAAAAAATATAAAGTCGTGGTGAGAATACTTTCGCATTTTTCTTTTTTTTTTCGTTTCAGAGCGGGACTGCAGAAATAAAAAGTCGCAGTGGGAGAATACTTTCGCATTTTTTCTTTTTTTTTCGATTCAGAGCGCGGACTGCAGAATAAAAAGTCCGCAGTGGAGAATACTTTCGCATTTTATCTTTTTTTTTTCGTTTCAGAGCGCGGACTGCAGAAATATAAAGTCCGCAGTGGGAGAATACTTTCGCATTTTTCTTTTTTTTTTCGATTCAGAGCGCGGACTGCAGAATAAAAGTCCGCAGTGGGAGAATACTTTCGCATTTTCTTTTTTTTTTTCGATTCAGAGCGCGGACTGCAGAATATAAAAGTCCGCAGTGGGAGAATACTTTCGCATTTTATCTTTTTTTTTTTCGTTCAGAGCGCGGACTGCAGAAATAAAAATCCGCAGTGGAGAATACTTTCGCATTTTTCTTTTTTTTGTTCAGAGCGGGACTGCAAAATAAAAGTCCGCAGTGGGAGAATACTTTCGCATTTTTTTTTTTTTTTTCGATTCAGAGCGCGGACTGCAGAAATAAAAAGTCGCAGTGGGAGAATACTTTCGCATTTTTTTTTTTCGTTTCAGAGCGGACTGCAGAATAAAAGTCGCAGTGGAGAATACTTCGATTTTTTTTTTTTTTTGTTCAGAGCGCGGACTGCAGAAATAAAAGTCGCAGTGGGAGAATATTTCGCATTTTTCTTTTTTTTTTTCGATTCAGAGCCGGACGCAGAATAAAAGTCCGCAGGGAGAATCTTTCGCTTTTTCTTTTTTTTTTCGTTCAGAGCGCGGACTGCAAATTAAGTCCGCAGTGGGAGAATCTTTCGCATTTTTCTTTTTTTTTTCGTTCAGAGGCGGGACTGCAAAAAAAGTCGGCAGTGGAGAATACTTTGCATTTTTCTTTTTTTTTGTTCAGAGCGGGATGCAGAATAAAAGTCGCAGTGGAGAATCTTTCGCATTTTTCTTTTTTTTTTTTCGATTCAGAGCGGACTGCAGAAATAAAAAGTCCGCAGTGGGAGAATACTTTCGCATTTTTCTTTTTTTTTTTCGATTCAGAGCGCGGACTGCAGAAATAAAAAGTCCGCAGTGGGAGAATACTTTCGCATTTTTCTTTTTTTTTTCGATTCAGAGCGCGGACTGCAGAATAAAAAGTCGCAGTGGAGAATACTTTCGCATTTTTCTTTTTTTTTTCGATTCAGAGCGGGACTGCAGAAATAAAAGTCCGCAGTGGAGAATACTTTCGCATTTTTTTTTTTTTTTTCGATTCAAGCGGCGGACTGCAGAAATATAAAGTCCGCAGTGGGAGAATACTTTCGCATTTTATCTTTTTTTTTCGAT
>NW_027627487.1:0-5144 GCF_034508935.2 Berghia stephanieae
ACCCTCCCACCTCCCCCCAACTTCCACACCACCACCGTCCTCGACGAACACAATCCCTTCATCACAATCACTACAACCCCACCAATACCACCATCATCCCTTCCTCCACTGTCACCCCCCTTCACAACCAATGCCATCATCATCACCTCCCATCACCATCACTTCACCATCACAACCCTACCATCATGATTTCCATCAACTCGTCACCCAAAAATGCCACCTTCACCAACAATGTCAATACTGTTGCTCCATCATCTACATCCCCATCATCACCTCGCCACCAACAACACCTCCATCATCAAGATTACTGCCATTGCAATCCCAGGGGCCCTCCAACATGCCCCATCCAGTTGCTCCGCTGAATACCATATTCATCATCAATAGCCTCACCACCCCTGCATGGCCATCCGCCCCACCGCCCCTGTATGGCCATCCTTGGTTTCCAGGAGCTTGATGACATCAAATATCTGCAACAAAAGGTAGGGACTGATAATAAAATGTATGGTAAAACAACTCAATTCTTTGACTTCAAATCTAGTTTATTATTGTTGATTCTTGGACTAACCACCGAGTTTTCTAACTTTCAAGATTTTCAAGGCTTGCTCAACTAAATAGTTGTTAGAAAAAAAAACATTAAAAAAAAACATTTACCACTGCAAAGGCTTTTTCCGAGTTTTTAACAGATATGTACAAGTGCCATGTGTAGTCTTATTATACATATAACATCTTGCGAGAGGCCTAGTATTAGTATATACATAATATTTTATAAGTAGCCTAGTCTTAGGTAATATCTTGTGAGATGTCTAGTCTTAGTATATACTTACTATTTTATAAGTAGCCTAGTCTTAGATAACATTTGTGAGAGACCTAGTCTTAGTCTATACATAATATTTTATAAGTGGCCTAGTCTTAGATAATATCTTGTGAGAGGGCTACTCTTAGTATATATCTCGAAAGGGTATTAAGTCTGGGTTTTTTTCAAATTTATGTTTTTGTACCCAATCGAAGCTTATTTTATCATTGAAAATTTGATACCAAATTTATAAAATTCTGATTATTCATTTCCGAGATATGAGCCATTGAAGTAAGGAAAGTATAAAAACCAAGTTTTGAGAAAACTGACTTCGAATTTTAGGCACCTGTTTCGTGCACAGTTAAATCAATGGGCAAAGATAACACCTTGGATACGGCGCTGAAAATTTAACGAGAGTAATAAAATTTGTTGTGGGCTTCGAACATAAATTTAATAATGTGCATACAAAGTTTTGAAATAATCCAATCATTACTTTTGTAGTTATTTATTATTATATAAGAAGGAAACAAAAAGGTTTTACCTGCAACAACAACATCTTATCAATCACTTCCGCATTATGTACAACAAAACAAAGAAACAAAACAGCATGTTTTACTTTTACATCCAGGTAAACCCACTTTCCATATTGAATGCATTTATCGAATGCCAAAGAAATCTACTCAGGCAAAATTCATTGAGGAGTTGCATATTTCTGTACTTGAATTTCTTTCATTATTATTGGTGACTTAAACCATGACTATCTATCAAACCAGTCATCAACTGTGAAAAGCATTCAGAAGATTTCAACCGAACGATCTTTATCAGCATGGTAAAACACCAAGACATCAAGCTGGGAACATTCTAGATTGGGTATGTATTGTCTAAATCAAATAATTATATAATGGATAAGAGTGGTGGACCTCGCTCTGAGTGTTCACAAAGGCATTCTAGGTCAACCTGCTACTCGAGAAAATGCACCCTCACAAAAAGCTAAATCAAACTATAAACGTTAAACAAAATGATAGTGGGAATTTTACAATCGATCTCAAAAGTGTTAAGAATCGGTTGTTATACTTGCAGAAAACGGCGACATTACCATTTCAGATAGTAATTCAACACTACAATGCGAAGTATGCCTTCTTGGAAAGATGTGTAATGAAAGGAACCGACAGCCTGATGAAAGGGCACCCTCGCGACTTAGCAAAGTTCATTTGGACTTAGCTGGACCCATAGAACCAGCACCAAAGACGGATTTTGATATGTGCTCATCTGCAATGATGATTTCTCTGGAGCCTCTTGCGTGTATCTTCTAAGGAATAAAAGCGATACACCGAAAGCATTTAGAAATATCTCGCTGACATTTCCACCCTGGTGTTGTAAAATGTGTTCGTACGGATGGTGGTGGAGAATTTATTTCAGGAGAGTTTCAAGATATTCTGCTGTCAAATAAAATCAAACACGAAAAATCAGCGCCGTACAGCCCGCACCAAAACGGAACAGCTGAGAGAGCATGGAGAACATTATTCGAGATGGCCAGATGCCTCCTAATCAATTAAAAACTACCTAAATCATTATGGTGTTATGCTTTGTTTATGTCTGTGTATATTCGCAATAGATGCTATAACAGAAGATTGGCAAGGACTCCCCTCGAAGCTCTTACAGGCAAGAAACCTGATTTTGAAAATTTAAAAGAATTTGGCCAAACAGTTTTGCCTATGTACAAAACCCAAAAAATTAGATGCAAGAGCTGAAAAGGGAATTTTTGTCGGATATGATAGAGATAGTCCAGCTTATATGATCTACTTTCCTGAAACTGATATCATAAAGAAAGTAAGTAATGTTAAATTCCAAACCACGCTCTGCTACCAAACATCTTAGGTCACTGCAATATCAACGACATCAAGAAACTTGCAGGAAAACTAAATACAGACTTCATTTTTATTGTGCTCCTATATATATCGTCATTCATCCAAATTAATATCCTCCAGCACTCAAATAACAACCGATTCAAACAGGTTATGGGCCCAGGAACTTTGGAGAAGTTATATTTTCAACAATAGAAATGGCAGGTAAACCTATCAAAATAAATACAAATAAAATTAAAGACAAAAAAACCCAATCAACGACAACCATAACAATGGCTCTCAGAATACCAATATTTTCGGCGACGCATGTCAATATGAGTTTTATGGGAGATTAAATTTCTGGGTATGAGAGGATCAAGAAACTCCACAAATATTTGAAAAATGATTCTGGCCCAACAACGGAAGAAAACGCCGGGGCCTTTGCTGAACTGGTACAGTGCATGGACGACAGATCCCTATCACTCATTATCCGAGAGGCAAAAGATAAAGGGAAAGAAGCACTTACAATACTAAGAAATCATTACCAGCCTAAGGGAAAATCACCATTATCTCGCTTTATCAACAATTGACCTCGCTCACAATTAGCCCATAATGAAACCGTTACCGACTTCATCATCAGGGCAGAGACAGCAACCACCGCCCCAAGACAGGGAGGAGAAAACCATCTCTGACTCGCTTCTGATATCAATGATATTAAAAGGTTTACCAAACACCTATCAATCCTTTGTTACTGTTACCACACAAAGAAATCTCCACAAACATTTCTTTAGTTTAAAAAGCTTGAGAAATCAAGAAGAGTCGTTAATAAAGACGATAACTCATCAACTGTAATGTCGTTTTACCAAAACAACCACAAATGGTGCTCGCACTGCAAGAGCCAACACCACAACGGATAAATGCTTTTAAAAGGCAATCTGCAAGCAACACCAAATGAAATGTTTTGTTCAAAATGCAAAACAAACCCCACACACCACATCTTCATGCAGCGCTATTGTGACATCCATAAAACGGATACACATTTGGACAAGTCAATGTCGAAGCAGAAACCAACCAACTCATCATCATTTCCAAACAGGCAAATCTAAATGACTCCACACACAGTGGCTTCGCATTTTCGTTAAAACACACATTCAACAGTGATAACAGTGCTATCAATTCACTAGAACTAAAACAAAACATTCAGGAAGTCTTCTAATCGACAGTGGTGCATCTATACATATCATCACCCAACGTCACTTATTCACTAATCTAAATAGTGCCTCCACACAAAACCATTCAATCGAATTAGCTGACGGTGGCAGGACTCAGGGTGTTGTTGAAGGACATGGTGACGCAATCGTCGAATTGACCGACACAAATGGAAATTCCAGACCGGTACTCCTAAAAAATGCACTCCTGGTACCAACATTCCGACAGTACATATTCTCAGTATCTGCTGCTACATTAAGTGGTGCTACAGTAAACTTCACTAAAGAATCTGGAACACATTCAAATTAATGGTCACACGTTTGACATACAGAAATCAAAAAACTTGTACTACATAAACACCATAAAGAAAACTTCTGCTCCATCTAAAACTCTTGAAAAGTGGCACAACATCTTAGGTCACTGCAATATCAACGACATCAAGAAACTTGCAGGAAAACTAAATACAGACTTCATTTTTATTGTGCTCCTATATATATCGTCATTCATCCAAATTAATATCCTCCAGCCACTCAAATAACAACCGATTCTTAACAAAAAGTAGCCTTAAAACATAAAAAATATTGCTGATCTCAATTCCACTCTTTACCACGTTCTTGATAATCATGCTACAATTATAAAGAGATTTGTGACAGAAAGATGAGAAGCTGGTTGGTTCAACTCAGAGGTAAAAAAGGCCAAACAAAGGAGAGAGGCAAAAAACAATGGCAAAAAACTGGAATAACTGTCGATCATGATATTTACTGTGCCATGAAAAGAAAATTAAATAATTTTATAAGGAAAGTTAAAAAGGATTATTACAATACAAAATTTAGAAACTTTAAATCATGTAAAGAGCAGCATGGCACCAGGTGACAAACAATTTGTTAGGGAACAGAACATCAGAACTCTCCCAAACAGTGAATCAAACTCGCTAGCTGAGAGTTTTGCGACCTACTTAAACTCTATGATTTTAAATATGAGGAAAGAGACGGATTACCCAAAAACCTTGTTTCAAAAATTTTAATGGAACTCAACTGTGCATATTTGAACCAGAAACAGGAGAAGTTCAACAAATTGTGATGAACAGTCCAGAAAAATTGTGTGATTTTGACCCAATTTCTACATATATATTTAAAGAGAGAGAGAGGAAGCGAGAGAGAGAAAGTAGAGCGAATGTGAGAGATGAAGACAGAGAAAGAGAGAGAGGGTAAAACCAACGGAATTTTTACCTTAGGTAGCTCCTGTCCTTTTAAGAATGACAATCCAATTCTGTCTCTTGATCCATCCTTTAGAAATTT
>NW_027627488.1:0-19121 GCF_034508935.2 Berghia stephanieae
GAAACAATTCAATAGTTATGCGTGAGAGAGCACAAGGGTCACATGAAGTTGTTATGTGTGCTGGCTGTAAGGGGTTTTACTCTGGACGAAGGGTTTATGAACACAAAAAGAAATGTAGTACTGAGCATGCTCTGTGTACTGGGGTTGTAAAATTTTATCCCGTGGCTCCCAATGCAAGTAAAGAAATAAAGGAGAATATTCTTGACAAATTTCGGAATGATGAAGTGGGAAATTTGTGTCGATCAGACAAAGCTATAGTATTGTTAGGAACAAAATTGTGGAGTAAAAGTTCAAAGAAGGAGAGAAAAGTTATAATGAGTGATTTACGCATCTTAGGAAATTTGATTTTAAAAACTAGGAAGAGAACAAATCAACCTTCTTTCTCTGGAGAGGACGTGGTGAAGCGTTGTAACTTTAATGAAATATCGCAAACCATTTCTGAAATGACTTTGAAAGAGGATGGGACATTGAAAGCAGGCTTGAAGCTTTCAATTGGATTTATATTGAAAAAGTTAATTAATTTCTTAAAAGGGGAATATATAATGCAAAACAAAATGGAAGAATCCGCAGAGATAGATTTGTTCAAAGCTGTCCTGGATTATAATTGGGATAGTATTTTTTTTACAGCCAGAGTTCAATGTGAAGCAAAGAGAACAAATTTGAGAAAACCCAAAGAGATGCCATTAGAGAATGATATAAAGAAGCTACGGCAATTTATTACTGAAGAGATGGTCCGTATTTGTGAGGATGATTATCAATTATTTGATTCACATATGTTTGTTAGGCTTCGCAATGTCATCGTAGCTAGGCTTACAATGTTTAATGCGAGGAGAGGCGGAGAACCCGCAAGGATGTTGTTAAAAGACTGGAATGATGCAGATTCAGGTGTATGGGTTGATCCCCAGCTTGTACAACATGTCACTGATCCTCTGGAAAAAGCGTTACTTGAGAAGTATAAGCTGGCCTATCAGTCTGGAAAGGGAAGCAAGATGTTGGTCCCTGTGTTGATACCCAATGACACAATTCAGCCTTTAAGGAAACTTGCACAGGAGCGTAAAGCTGTTGATATTTCAGACAACCCATTTCTTTTTCCAAATACAGGAATATCCAAAGATCATGTAAGTGGTTACATTGCCATCAAATATGTCACTTCCTTAGTAAAGGATTTAGAGAAACCCCAGTTGTTAATAGCTGATAAATTCAGGCACCGAGCTTCGACATTATTTGCCTTACTTGATGTCCCACAACACGAGAGAGATGTCTTCTATCGACATATGGGACACAGTGAATCAATCAATCAAAACATTTATCAGTGTCCACTTGCAATACGAGAAATAACAGAAGTTGGTCATTTTTTGGGTCAAATTGATAACTCAGCATCGGTTACTGGGGAAGGAAATTGTAACATTGAAACAAATGACTCTGTAGTGAATAGAGACTCAAATGCAAATTTTGGAACATCCATAGTAACAGCTGCAAATCAAGAAGAAATATTTGATGGTGAAGCAGGAGTGCCAAATCAGCTTACGTGTTCTTCAAAACAAACTGAACCCAAGAGGAATTCAAGCAAAAATCGGAGATACATGTCATGGTCAGATGAGGATACAGATAGAGTCAAGTCATATTTTAAAAACTTTGTCGAAGATGTTTCAGCACATGGTTCAAGGGGATCATTACCTAGAAAGTCTGAAATTATTCTGTTCTTAAAACACCACAGGGTATTTTCACAAAAAGGAATCCTGAAGGTACACTAATTAGTTTGGTGAAGACAAAGATTTTTAATGAAAGAAATAAATATAGAAGGGAAAGAGCGTTTCAATCGGTGTAATGACAATCATGAATTTGATTTGTATTACATTCATTGTATTGTATAGTGTTATTGACATATTTTGGGGGTTTACAAAAACGTTTTATCTTTATATAGTACAATCTGTTCATCATTGCAATATCCTTTTTTATATTATATGAACATTCATTTGCTCAGCTTGAGAGACAAATGCTTTGTAGAACCATAGCTGCCAACCGTTCTGTTAAAAACGGATTTGTTCCGTATTTGACTTCCTGAGTCCGTAAGTGCTTATTTTTAGTTCAAAATCCGTATTTTGTAATTTTTGACTAATTTTTGGTAAAAAAGCCATGTGAGCCTAATGAATTATTATTATTGATCCATTATTATTACTATTACTACTACTACTATTGTTGTTATTATTATTATCATTATTATTGGTGTCCAGTGAGAGCATAATCTCCATTTGTGTAGCTCTTTAATTTGAATTATGCCTCTATCATAAATGATTTTCAACAATTAAAAAAGTTCCATTCGTTTATATGACGCCTGTATTTTACTCAAACCTTTCATAATGTATTGGAGATTTGCATAGGATATGGATGTTAGCCTCGATATACTTTGAATATTCTAAGACAGTATTGATACTTTCACTATTTGTTACAAATATTATTTTAATTAAGAATAAAATTAAATCCACCTTTTTGATTGGAAGGTATTCAATAAGAAAATCAATTGCTTATATTGATTAAAGATGACAATGATTATTTCCCTTTATTAATTTATGAAATATATAAATTTAATCCCAAAAACATCTTCATCTGATTTTAATTTTTTTTTTTTCAAGCAAGCTTTTGTAACGGTTTAGGTTCAAGAAAAATAAGTATACTCCATTTTTAGGTGTGTTTATCTTGTCAAAGTAAAGAAGTAGGAATTCTCTAATATTTAGAGGTGCATTTTACTATAACTACTATTATAGTATACTACTTAAAGACCATTATGTTGCATGAAAGAAAACATATATGCAATCGTCTACTTTTTATCTGAACTCACCTAATTTTTACCCCAAAACGCCCTCTCAAGTGATGTACCAGGTTGGTAGTTATGCATTTCTAACCATCTTAAGTT
Source organism: Berghia stephanieae (assembly GCF_034508935.2). Classification (NCBI taxonomy): domain Eukaryota; kingdom Metazoa; phylum Mollusca; class Gastropoda; order Nudibranchia; family Aeolidiidae; genus Berghia; species Berghia stephanieae. The sequence continues at coordinate 2,915 of NW_027627488.1, forward strand.
ATTTCATTTATTTTACAATTGTGCTTCTTGTGTATTGGTCCTTATCAAAGTTGAGGCAGTTGAATTCTTTCTTTATATTGTCCGTTCTGAATTTTGATCTCATTGTGGAAAGCTCCCATAGCGGGCAGGGAGGTACACACTGTGTCTTCTATCCCCTTATATCTGTTTTCCAACATGCTTTCAGTCTTTGTCTTGGAATGAGATTACTTGTTTTTTTCCTGGCCCTCGCCGGAGTCCTAGCTGGGAGGGAAGCAGTCAAATGCATTTTATTGTTTTGGGAGATGATATTTTTTTCCTTGTAAATCATCTCTCTGTTATGTATTATTACTATATTTGTTATTTTTTAATGTATAATGTAAGCATTTGAGTGTGTTCCTCTTTGTTGGATTTTGTTCTTGTGTCCGGATAAGACTTATAGGTGATCTCAAACTAAGTACATTGGTGATACGCTCTTGGAATCTACATCTGATCCCTATTTGTTCCCAGTTCCCCTATGTCTTACTTTCTCTTGGATGCTTCAACTGTAATTCTAGAACTTTTTACTATCCAATTTTCTTCCTTTTTACTGGCGCTGATATAACCTAAATGTGTTGCAAGCGCCGTAAAACCCTTAAAAACAAAACAACAATCATTGTGGAAAGTGTCATTTTAACGATTCAAATGTGCTGGTACTAAACCCGATAATTGAGCAACATTTGGACTAGCCTCTGTCATCTCAAACTTGTTAGTGTTAGTAATAGTAATTAAAAAGGCTGACTTTTATATGTTGCGATTCGATGAAGGGGGGGGGGGGGGGGGGCTTCGGCACACATCGCCCCTCATCCCGGGCCAAATGAGCGTTCCTTATTTTATTTTTGAAAAGTTGGCAGCTATGTAGAACTATCTGAAAGAATCAGATATGGCAGAATAAAAAGTCTTTCTACTAACCCTAACTTAATTGGCCAATGTAGCTTTATGTTCAGCATTTTCTAGATACCTAATGTAAAATTTCACTATTCTTTTTATGATAATTTTAAGAGTTGCAATCTTTAGAGGTGACTGTCAAGAAATGACACCTCTGTGCATTTAATTTCATTCTTTCTTTATCCCTCATCCTTAATCAGAATAATAATAATTAATAATGAAAAAAAATGCAGCAACGACAGCTTAGAACGGCATAAAGTGCTTAAGAATTATTTTTTTTGCATTAAACTTTATTCAAACGATTTTCAACACTTTTGCTTCACAGTTTATGCTTTTTAACAAATGCAATTAAGCAACTTACCAGCAACAACATATTGGTTTGTTATCATTTGAGGGTTTTCTCAGTAAAACTGTTTCTATCCTTTTATGTTGCACTGTACACATAGCAAACTTCATGCTTTTATTTGGTGACCAAAGACTTATGTGATACAGTGGATGAATGTTTGTGATGGCTTTTGGAACTGAAATAAACCTGCAATATGATTTGTAGACTTCTATCGTTATGTATCATTTTTCGGTCAAATGTAAATGTAATTTTACACGAGCTTGATGTATCATAAAACCCACAATGAGCTCAACGTGCAGCTGGTAGTACATTTATATGGACACGAACAACGTTGTTACAATTCAGTAACGTACTCCAATTAACACAAGTGAGACTGTAAATGAGACTTTTACAATGACTCTGCATCGCCACAAATATGGATTCGAACCCTGGCAACTCGGGCGTCAGACGAACTGTCTACCACGAAACCAAAGCAAGCATTGTGCAAGTTAAAGTGAATGAGATGTTGATTGAAGCCGTTCATTGTGTCCATCAGATCTGCTGTCCTATCCATCCAACTCCATTCACTGGGTGGGGTTCCCGACTTCCCATAATGGGCAGGGACGTACTCGTTGCGTCTTCTATCCCCCTATGTCTGTTTTCCAACTTGTTTTCTGTCTTTGTCTCGGGATGGGATTACTTGGTTTTGTCCAGGACCTGGCTGGGAGGGAAACAGTCAAATGTATAGTTCGAGTTTTGGGAGATTATATTTTTCCCTTGTAAATCATCTGTCTGTTATGCTCTTTATTGTTTTGTTTACATATTATTTATGCTTTGTAAACATTTGAGTGTATCCCTCTTTGTTGGGACCTGTGCTTGTGTCTGAATGAGACGTTTAGGTGATCTCAAACTAAGTACTTTGATAGTGGGCTCTTGGAATCTACTGTTTCCTATTTGAAACAAATCCCCTTTGCCTTACTTTTTCTTGGGTGCTCTAATTGTAGTTCCAGAACTTTTTACTATCCCATTTTCTTCCTTTTTACTGGCGCTGATATGACCTTAATGTGTTGCAAGCGCCGTAAAACCCTTAAAAACAAACAAAACAAACCAAGTCCATTCAGTGGTATACAACAACAACAAATAAACTCCTCTGCCTGGTCCCTTCTATCTCTGATCTTAACCTGGGTCGTCAGGTTTCTAAAGGGGTCGGGGACTGCAAAAACAATGGCGCACGGAGCAACTGGGAATATTTTTTGCCGTGTTTGAGTCCCAGGTTATTTCCCTGAGCGCCCCTTCTGAGGGATGGACCTTCCCAGGAGTTAGTAAATGCGTTGCTCGGCCACTTCACTCTACGCACACTGGGATAAGCTTCGACACTATGGCCATGAAGCTCTTAATCTTAAGGACTTACTTTATTTTAGACAATTTGGTGGTAGCTCACTTGAAAATGCACTCTTAGGTATACACATATATAAACATATACTGGGCTCCCTAAAAGGGTTTTTTAATGTGGTCTCCCTAAAAACATGTTTTTACCAAATGTCTCCTTAAAGCTACAGAAACACTTAGTAAAACATTAGGGGGACCGAGTAATTTTCTATATACCATTGTGATCATCAAGCATCAGAATTGTGTTCATAAATCATTGTAGGGAATCAAACTATACTCATTTGAACAAAGATTGAACAGTTTAATCAATTTGAACAAGACATATGCTTGGTCCTCCAATTGGTGCATTTCACAGTGGTCACCTTAATAGTGGATTGATACTTATATATATATTTATATATATATATATATATATATATATATATATATATATATATATATATATATTATATATTATATATATATATATATAATATATATATATATATATATATATATATTATATATTATATATATATTTATATATATATATATATATATATATTATATATATATATATATATATATATATATATTATATATATATATATATATATATATATATATATATATATATAATATATATATATATATATATATATATATATATATATATATATATATATATATATATATATTATATATATACATTATATGTATACATTGTCGCCATAGGTTCTCAACTTTGTGTTTATACATTTTTATGCATGCCACGTCTGTAAACGAATTTCCATTTCTTTGGAGGAATAAAGTATATATTGTTGTTATTATTATTATTATTATTACTATTATTATTATTATTATTATTATTATTATTATTATTATTATTATTATTATTATTATTATTATCATTATTATTATTATTATTATTATTATTATTCAGAGTATGTATTTGAATGTCTAGTGCGTATTTATTTATTTTTTTGGGGAGCTATATTTGTGCATCCTGACGATCTAGTGGTATGGCACTTAGCTCGCAGCCATTTGGTAGAGGATTGAAATCTCACTGTGAGTGGCACAATATTGAGTCTTTGGAAAAGCTCATTACTTACATCTTACCGCAATGTTGTTTCAATCAGAAAGAAATTATGATAGTGTCTTGAAAGCTGCAAGTCTCATAAAAATTGGCAGTGTTGCTTTTAGCATGGGACCCCATGTACATTTGCTGGATATTGTTATATAAAAGCTCACGTTTTATAAAAGTTTTATTAATTACTTTTTCAGCCTGACGCAGGAAGTCATTATACAGCCTGGTCTTCAATGGGTACCCTAATCAAGAGGATGTTGATTATAAAGATTGGTAGTCCTGCAAAGTAAGATTCCTTACTACAGATTGACTGATGGGATATAGTTGACATGACATTATTTATTTGGACTGTCAATAACTTTTTGGGTATAATATATGGCTCCAATGAAGAATTTAATTATTTATTTGCTTTTTTTTTTTATGCCCTATATTTTTTTCATTTCTTCTTTTTTTTGCATGTCTCCATTCAAACTCGTATTTGATTTATTATTTGCCATTGAACGTGAAACTTGGAGACTGTAATATTAAATTCTCCCTTATGCTTTCAAAGATTTTCTTTTGATGGACGTTTTTATGAAAATGAATGAGTCAAAAACAGAAGTGATGATTGTGGGAAATAGAGGGCAGTTGAAGGGGAATGATGGTCTTGAGGTGTTGATTGGGGGTGAAAAGATCAAAGTTTCAAAGACTGTGAAAAATTTGGGTGTCTATTTTGATTCAGAAATGAGAATGTCAGCTCACATTTCTGCTCTTTGTAAATCTTTATACTTTCAATTGAAGAAAATCAGTTCGATCCGTCAGTATATTGCAATTGGAACATGTAAAACATTGGTTGTTTCCCTCATTTTTTCGAAACTAGATTATTGTAACTCCCTGCTTGTCAACTTGCCTCAGGCTTCTATTAAACAATTACAACTACTGCAAAACAGTGCAGCAAGATTAGTTTTTGGCAAAAAAAATTTGATCATGCAACCCCTTTGTTGGCCTCTCTCCACTGGTTGCCCATTGAAAAGCGCACATATTACAAAGCAGCGTGTCTTGTTTATAAGTGTTTGACTGGTATAGCACCGGCATATCTCACAGATCACGTGGTCATGTGTAAATTTGAAAATTACACTTTAAGATCATGTGATGACCAAACGAAAATTTCGGAAAAAAGATCAAGAACAAAATTTGGTGATAGATCGTTTGCTTGTTTCGGCCCGAAGATTTGGAATGAACTACCACGTGGTCTGAGGGAGTGCAAGTCTTTACTTACCTTTAAAAAAAGAATCTTAAGACGCATTTTTACTGTATTTGTTTTTATTGACTCTATGAATCCTTGATTTGGCTATGAATTATTATTATTATTTTATTTTTTTCACTTAAAATTGATATTTATATTGTAAAGTGCCCAGAGCTTGTGTTTTACACGAGAATGAACGCTATATAAATGTGTATTATTATTATTATTTTAAATTATTTTTTTTTTGGGGGGGGGGGGGTATTTGGATTACCGTGTTGTGATGAAAAGATTGCTTTATTTTACATCCTATATCTTTGGTATTTATGCCTGATATTGTTTGACACATGAAGAGGCGGATCTGGGATGTGAGATCTTTAGATGGAAGTTTTATTATTATTTTTGGGTTTTTTAATTTTAAAAAATTTGTTTGTGCTTAGATTGCCATAATTTGATGAAAACATTGCTTTATTTTACATTATATATCTTCGTTATTTATGCCAGATATCATTTGACACAACAAGGGGCAGATCTAGGAGAACGTCTTGAAAATGCTGAGAAAGATGAAGATAATTCTCAGACTACAGCTATGTACAAAGACAGTCGATGTGATGAAAACACGATTATTGATTCAAGTTCCCCAATAAAATCATCAGCAACAACAACAACACTAATAGCAGCACCATCGGCAGCAACACCAAGTTTAGACCATCTTGACCACTTAAACTTGTCTGCAGAAGAGAAAGCATTTATTTTAGAAGGAATCGCACAGGATGCAAATCCAGCATCTAATGTTCAACCTTTTCGTTTGGAGAAAAATTTAATTGATGATCCTGTTTATGTTCTTAGCGATGATGATGATGATCAAATTAATTTTAATCCACCCGAAACATCAACTGATTCACATCGGATTAATTTTAGTCCACCCAAAACATCGAAAATACATTCCTTATCACCTTCATTGTCACCGCCATCTTCCCCTGAAACTCGAACCACTAATGTACTTAAAAATTTCGAAGATAAGTTTGAAAATAGTGTAAATGATTCTGTTTGTGTCATGGACTATGATGATGATGATGATTCTGTTGATTTAAATACTCCAGGGGATGATCAAACTCCTCCAGCACGTCTCAGACTCCCATCACTATCCCCAGTGCCTTCTATTTCTGAGTCAGAATCTCATAATCATCAATTCAAGTTATGGAATACTAAAGACCAACATAAATCATCATATATTTCAACAGAGAAATTGCTCACAGATTCAAACAGACATGATAATGGTGTGATAGAGATTAATGATGATGAAGAGAACGATGATAATAGTAACTTTAGAGAGAACATTTTTAAAGAAAGTAAATCTGACCATGTTCACTGTTCACTTTCTCAAACTTCTGAATCCTCAGAAGGTCGGAAAAGAAAAAATATCTTTAGTAATGTTGACCATTTATCTTCTCAAAAGTATCACAGTGATGATGATGACGATGATCTCCCAGATTTAGATATCTGTGTACCTTTGTCTAAAAGACTTTTCAACAAAGGAGCTGTTTCATCTCAACTTTTAAGTCATTTCAGCACAGACCATATAAACACCGATTCAAATAAAGTGAATTCCACTGTCCCAGAAAAATCAAACAAATTACCAACAAAATCACATGCTAGTCATGACAACGATGTTGTAGTCTTGGAGGATGATGATTCTGAACCTGAGTTAAATGTGCCATTCACATCTATAACACCTAAGGTTAAAACTGCTGATAACATTTCAAAATGAACACCAAGTATGATAACATCAAGGCAGCATTGCCCACAACTAGTGAATGTGTAAATGGTCCCAAAGGAATGGATGTTCTTCCTGAAGATCATCCCACTCCAGAGTTTACTCTCCTGCCTGGTAGTTATGAGATTGTGCTATGCATCGATAACAGAGAGTTTTATGGCAGGTTTGTATGAATATTTTACTGGGAATCAAAGTCTTGGTCTATTTTTTGGTTTATTAAATATAATTGTTTCTCTCATAATGAAAGTGGAAACTGTTTTATTGGCATTTCTTTTGAAGTCAAACAGCCCTTTTGGCACATTTGGTCTTATCAGTCTGAAATTGAAATCTATAAATCATCATTACTTTGTTCATTTTTATTTATTATTGATTTATAAAAGGAATTTAAGGATGTTTAACAGAGAAAAATGGAAGTAACTTGATAACAGTTTTGCTGCAATTTGCGTATAAATTATAAGAAACGTTTTGATATTGAAAAATGGAATTGGGCTTTTGTATTCCTTGTCTCTCTTCTTCTTTCAAATTTATAACAAAGGAAACTGTTAAAATGTTTTTCTCATGACATTTTTTTTCAGCAAAAGCAACAGTAAGACCCTTCTTCCAGATCTCATTCAGAGGGGTATTAATTGTGACCTGAGACTGCTACATATTGGAGACATTCTTTGGGTGGCGAGAGAAAAAGGAAATCCAAATGAGGGAGTCTCTAGGTAATTGGTTTTATACACAGGACATGGAAATCATATAACAGTGCTGATGGTTTTCCTCGGATCCACGGAAATCCGCGATTTTGGAGTCCAGAGGAGGAATTTTCTCCTTTTAAAAATTACATTTTCTCGAAACAATGTGCTAACAATGAGAGAGTTGATGTGTGGTGGAACACACAGGTGCAGTTTCCCACTCTCCAGAAGTTAGCTAGAGTATCAATGATAGTTTATCATCTCAATTGCTGTAACAGTGTGGTTTAGTGCAGTAAAAATGGGGCTTAAAGGCAACCGTTCAACATTTTCCTACTTTTTCACTTTTTGTCACCATCAGCACTGATATAACTAGTACACAACACAATGTATAATTTGTATATTTTTTACTTAATCTTCAGAGCCATTAAACCCATGGAGTCAGAGTTTATCCTGGTATCTGTAGCGTGAAACGAACAATAGCAACAATTGCTTGCTACCCTTTGGATTGTACACTAGTCTATCGTAATCAGATGTAACAGATCTAGCTACCCAATTAATACTGGGAGGACAGGGGGTCAAAAAAAAATCTTAACTACACCTGAGATTGATCCCAATCCATTGCATGTGAAGCGAGTGCTCTACCAACTGAGCTATCGGGACCCCGTTGAAAATAGAACTCATTAAAAATTGTCAGAATTTTTAAATTGGAGGGTTTTAAAAAAATGTTTGTTTTTTTGTTTTTTTCACTAGTATATTTTACTTTTTATTTATCTTCTATTTAAAAAATCTTTATTAGTTTAATAGACACTTAGATAACCACGCCTCTCTGACAATCGTCATAATGTAAACATAGCAAACTACACATGCTTTACTCTCAATTGTATGTGTCTAAGTAAAATACCCACTGTTCTACTGCTTGATCACTGGAACCAACATAGAAAACTGCATGCGAACTTAAACATTTATAATACGATCGAGAAAATTGTGTGAAAACTAGTCACCCATTTGGGGGTATAAAAATAATAATGTTCAGAGAGAGGTCGATTTCAGTCATGTTATTGTTTATATAAACAAATAACTATGTTTGTCTGACACATGTGAAGGTGTTTCACAAATTCCATGTTTTGATTGGTCAAAAATCTACTGGTTAATATTCAAATCTCAGTTTAAATTTCCAATGTCTTGTTCACCTTAATTTTATACCAGTTTGAGGCAATAAGTCTCATTAACAATTATTTCCCATCTTTTATCTAGGTACAAAACATAAACCTAACCAGATTTTCATCAATAAATGAACAATAAATTCAGTATTTAACACATATTTATGTGTTAGGAACCCAGATCTCAAACTTGTGATGTTTTGGATTTCTGGATCTGTTTTTCACCACTTTCATTGGAATAATCAATTTTGTCGTCTTCTTTTTTTTTAAATTGTTTTTTCTTTTATTTATTTATTTATTTATTTATTTATTTATTTATTTATTTATTTATTTATCGTTTTTGTTTATTTTTTAGCTTTGTTATGGTTAGGGGTTTGTGGGCCTTCAATGTTTACAACCAATCTATCAATGGCTTCAATGTAATTTCAGGCTTGATGAATTAATATAGTATTGGCATATTAAAGCCATTCGGCGAATGAACTATTTAGATAGCATAGATAACTATTTAATGTTCATTTGAATTGTATGTTCATTACATTTTAGACATTTTGCTTTTTGTATTATTTTAGATGACATGGACTAGTGTTAGCATTTTGCTAGACAAGTATGAAGAGAATTGTTTTACCCAGTTAAATAGAATATCTTGATGAAATCACATATTTTGTTTTTTTTTTATCACTACATTTATCAATGTTTAGTCGTTGGAAAATAAAAACCCAACAAGACTAATGTGAACATTTCTTTTTATTATTTTTAGTCTCGGCAGGAAGGAGCTTGTTTTAAACTTTGCAATTGAAAGAAAGAGAATGGATGATCTAGTGAGCAGCATTACTGGAGGAAGATTGAAAGAGCAAAAGGTATGGCATTATTCATAAAAAGCTAATGCAAAGTAATAATTTCAAACTGTTGAGGGAAATTTTTCTGTGAGTGATGAGAACCACTCTGGTTCACCAAGCTCACGAGCTTGGAGGAGGTGACTTGCTCAAGGCCTCACTGTGCAGCAGGTGTGTCATACACAAAAGTTCCACAGTTACCAAGCAAAGACCAGATCATTTTTTAAAAGCCATTGAAAAAAATATTGATTATTATAATAATAATAAGAAGAAGAAGATGGAAATCAAGGCTGTTTTTTGTAAATAATTGAAAAAATATTGTTGAGAATAAGGATCGTGTTAATCAGAAAAGGGTGAAGGAGAAGAGGCAGGACTGAACATATCCTTTGAAAAAATTGATAATTGCTTTTGCATTATCATGGAATTCAATCGGTTTATGTATTCAAATGAAAAGTTCCAATGACATTTTTTAGTATTTTTGGCACAAACAATTTTACACTGCAGACATACATGAAAGATACAGATATGAAATATCACTTTCATATCCTTATAAGATTTACAAAACTCTCCCAAAGACATGCAATCGCTACCAGTATACCAAAAACACTCTCCTAACTTTACTTAAATACTCCACGGTATTTTGTTTTCTCCATTTTTTTTGAAAAATAAAAGAAAATCACTCATTTATTTTTCAGTTTCGACTCAAGCATTGTGGTGTATCAGAGTTAATCATCTTGATTGAAGAGTATGGCTCAATTCAAAATTTTAGCATATCAGAGGATCGCATCAAGCAGAGCATTGTCAATTCTCAGGTAATTTAAAGATCATTGACCATAATGTGAATCATCACTCAAGAATCAAGAAATACATCAAACGTGATGAATTAGACACTGGAATTTTTTTTTTAAAGGTATAATTAACTGGTGGCATAACGTATTTTAAAATGTCAATATTAAAATGTGATGGCCTCAAGTCAAAGTGAATACTAAGCTGCTAGAAGTTGTTGACTGTAAAAAGTTATGAACAATAATGAAAATAACAGCTTCAAAAAAGTAATTGACTTTGTATTTGTCGGCTACACCTGTCAATTACTTTTCTGTCATCTGTCTGAGTTTAAAATTATGTATTAACGTTTCTACTGTTTTTATTATTGGCTGAGGAAGGGTTTTTAGTCGGAAACGTTCTATGTTTGGTATGTTGCTCTTCTTCTTAAAGCTATTGTATTCATTTTTGTACATTACTAAAAACTAAGATGTACTTTTAAAGATGTAATGAAATTTTGTGCTAATAGCTAAGGGTGGTCATAATTTGTGAAATCCATCTCATTAATAATTTCAAAACCTTAAACATCATTGGGGGAAGAAATTTAGAAAAATAAGAAGTTTTTTTACTTTCACATTCTGTTAAATTCAAAACATCAATAAGACTGTTAGGAAAATTCTTTTTAATTTAATTGAAATATTTAAAAAACCAGATTAAATCATATAGTGTCAAAGAAAAGCATTTTTATCAATATCAACAGTTGAAAGATCAACAGCAATTATTTCGGGTTATAGTCTCCTCACAATTATACTTAAAGAAATTTTGAATATACTTCATGTTATTTATTGTTTAACAGATTCTCGATGGATTCAAAGTGAAAAGATGTGGAAGTTCTAAAGAAGCTGTGTTGTACTTATCCATGATGACAAGATCCATCCAAAAGTACTATGGTGTAAGGTCTTGATCCTAGCTTATCATCTATTTGTATAAGTATTAAATTTTATAGGAGATGTTTGTTGAAAAAGAAACATGTCAAAACACACAAGGATTAATTATTTTCCAGCAAAGAATTGAATTAGACAGCGACCAGAGCAGATACTAACACCTGGTGTATTGTGGTATTATGTTGATATTGTGACACATTTTGGTTTCTGTTTCACAAGACTTAAAATGTTGAAACGTATAAACCACAGTGCTGGCTTTTTATTGAATATGTACAATTCAAATCGAATAAAATTTCATTTTAGATAAAAATTAATCATCAGGCACATTATGCCATTGTTAAAAATTAATTTATTTAAAAAAAATTATTTTTGACCACATAATGATTAATAGGACTTGCGAAGATATGAAGAAAAAAACCCCAGATGTTTACATTTGCTAAAAGTCTTAGGCTAATTTAATTTTTTGATAAGTGATGATTAAGAAAGAAAACCCGTGGAAAACAAATAAAAAATAACAACATAATAAGTCCAATAAAAAGAGTAAGTTTCAATTAAATGAATGTTTTTCATCATTCCATAACAACAATCATTGTTACGCTTTCTTAAATTTTCATTATTGAAATAATACTCTAATACTTAGTTTTGTTGGGTGTCATAGTCTATGCTCATGTCATTTGATAACTTAATGATTTGACTTGAAGTAAATTTGCAAGCAACTTTGTATATATTATATTATTCATCTGGTTAACCCTTATTCACTAGTCCAAATTCAGATCGCCTATTCCTGCAATTGCCATTAAACACAAATGTGTTTTTCTCCAATTATTCTCATTTTATTATTACTATTTACTGGCAACGATTCTTTTGTAATACAATGTCATCATGATATGGTAATGATTGTGTGTTCTATTTAATTTACATTTATTGGTCTGGGTGGCACAGCAGTATGGTCTTTGCTTTGTACCCAAAAGGTACTTAGTTCCACCCTTTCCTATCCTAGCTCATTTTGCGACACTGCACTGCAGCAGACACCTGAGATATTCCAGTCTTCCCTTAGAATAGACCTTAAAGACACATTTCCCGGTGGTGATAAGTAAATTATTTTTATTTATTAATGCGGAAGTTTTGTATTTATGAAGATGAATACCTCATCCTTATTTTTGTATGATTATATTTTCAGAACAAAACATTGCATGCAGCATCCCACGATCATGTGAAATTGAGAGCAGCAAAGGCAACAGTCAGGGACCAGGAATATTACCTGATGCCATTTCAAACATTCAATGAAACATCAATTAAACACAAGGTTTGTACTCTTAGAAATAAGTATAAGGAGAATATTTTGCATTTAATAAATATTGTAAAGAAATTAAATGTTCTAAATGGGGTTGAGTAAGACATGTTTTTGTCAATGGATTGTTTTCGTTTTCTTGCATCCTGATTTCATTATTGGACTTTTTATTACAGGAATAATTTGTTCTTTATAGATATAATTATTTTACATCTACTTTTGTGAACTAGTCAATATAGCTTGGATTTGTTTTAAACATGCGTAAAGTTTTCTACATTCTGAAGAATTGTTTTAAGACGTTCAGGACAAAGTGACATAGTAGAAAATTGACTGCAATGGTATACAAACATTCACCACATTTGATGAATCCATTATCTGATTGGGACCTTGATAGAAAAAGAACAACTGATCTAAATACACTTCAGAACGGTTATTTTGAAAGCCCTTAAACCAGAACGTTCGACAAATGGATGATGCCAAGTCTGCAAAGATAGATCATCATCAAGCCCTACTGCAACCTCCTCGTGGTGTCGAACGGTAACAGGTCAAGCTGGCCAACTGCAGAGGGCGACAAGAATAGGCAATGGCAAACCATTCTTGTAACTTTGCCGAGTTAACTGCATGAATAAGTCCAAAAAGTTAAACGGTGACAGCGTAAAGGGGAGCATGTTTTCACGGAAGACTGCTGCCTCGCTCGGTTGGGAGCGTGATGTTCGTCAGGTCACACCGAACCGTCAGCCAATTACTAGGCGAAATAAATTTCACAAATGTGACAAAACCAAAATTGGGACATGGAATGTCAGGACCTGTGCCCAAAAAGGAAAACTAAACAACATTCTAAAAGAAATGAAACGGCTCCAAATAAATATTCTTGGCCTGGCAGAGATGAGATGGAAAGAGCAGGGAACCATGTCAAAACAAGAAAACAACACGACATATAAGATCATATGGAGTGGTGGAACCTCTTTCCAAAAAGGAGTAGGGATGATCTTAGACCAAAAATCAACCAAATTTTACAAAGGGCACGTAGCAATCTCAGACAGAGTTTTGCTGGTTAAGCTAAGAGGACCTGTAGTTGACACCAATATTATTCAAGTTTATGCACCAACAGAAGAGGCGACAGATGCAGATATGACAGAGTTTTACCATTCACTAGACAAAGCAAAACGAATGTGTAAATCACAAGAAGTCCTTATGGTAATGGGGGACCTAAATGCTAAGATTGGCAGAGGCAGAGATGGTGACATAATCGGACCACATGGACTCGGAGACAGAAATGAACGAGGAAACATCTGGGCAGATTGGTGTAGAACAAATAAATTAATGATTTCAAACACCTGGTTTCAACAACACCCAAGAAGAACCTGGACATGGCAATCACCAGGGGACAGAGCAAGGAACCAGATAGACTTTATAGCAGTATCATCAAGATTCAGAAATGGCATATTAAATTGCAAAACCTATCCAGGCGCCGATGTAGACAGTGACCATGTCCCAGTTGTTTGTACAGTAAGGATAAAGTTTAAAGCTATTCAGAGAACAGCTGGTAGAATAAAGAGGGATTACAGGTTATGCAAAGACAATGGCATACAAACAAAAATGAGAGAAGAATTTGAAAATGCACTCATGATACAAAGCCAAAGTGAACCTGATAACGAAAAATGTGAAAAACAATTTGATATATTCCAAAAGTGTGTCAAAGCAACTGCAGAAAAGCATTTACCAATAGCTCAAATAAACAGCAAAAAGGAATGGATGACAAATGAAATTCTAAACCTATTTGAAGAAAGACGAAAATGCAACAGAGGGTCTGCAGAATACCAAACATTGAACAACCACATTAAATCCAAATGCATCGAGGCACACGAGAACTATCTAGACTGGAAATGCTGCGAAATCGAAAAAGAATACAAACCCAACCCCCAACAAGCTCACCAAAGAATAAAAGAACTATCAGGGAAAAGGAAAAGCAAAGCAGCAGGAAGTTGTATCCAAAACAAACAAGGGGAACTGCTATTTGAAGAACAACATATAGAAAGCCGATGGGTAGAATACATAGGCGAACTGTACAATGATCCAAATAGAAATGAACCACCACTGAAATTCAAAGAACCATTAAGCGGACCAAACATCACCAAAAGTGAAATTGAACATGCCATGGAACGAATGAGGGATGGTAAAGCAACAGGCCCTGATGAAATATCTGTAGAGGTATTAAAAAGCCTAGGAGATCTAGCAATTGATGAACTTCACATATTATTCAACAATATATACAATACTGGGAAAATTCCAGAAGATCTCTGTAACTCTATTTTCATAGCAATACCAAAGAAAGCAGGTGCAGTCAGATGCGAAAATTTTAGAACTATAAGTTTAATAAGCCACATCAACAAAATACTGTTGCGTATAATTATCAACAGGCTAAGGAATAAGATTAACCCCGAAATCGCAGAAGAACAATATGGATTCCAACCTGACAGAGGGACAAGGAACGCAATATACCTCCTCCGTGTTTTAAGTGAAAGAGCTATACAGGTTCAGACCCCACTATACCTCTGTTTTGTCGACTACAAAAAAGCTTTTGATAGAGTACGCCACGAAGAAATACTAAAACAACTGCACTCCATTGGCGCTGATGAGAAAGACCTCAGACTCATGCAAACATTATACTACACCCAGCAGGCATCTATCAAAATCGGAAACTCTACAGGAAATTCCATTCCTATTAAGAAAGGAGTCCGTCAAGGGTGTGTTGCCTCACCAGATCTGTTTAATCTATACCAAGAAACAATCATGAGGGGCATAAATAATATGGAGGGAATAAAAGTAGGAGGTCACAACATAAATAATATAAGATACGCAGACGATACGGTACTCATTGCAACATCAGAAATCCAACTTCAAAAGATTGTTGACAAAGTGGTAGTAGATAGTGAAGCCAAGGGAATGGAAGTGAATATCACCAAAACGGAATGCATGGTAATACAGAAAAACCCCGAAAACAACAACACCTGCAATATAACGATTCACGGCGAGCAACTTACCAACGTAGAAAGTTTTAAATACCTAGGTTCAATAGTGACAACAGATGGAAGATGTAACCGAGACATACGAGCAAGAATAACTCAAGCCAAACAGGCCTTCATGGACCTGGGAAACATTTTGAAAAACAAACAGATGTCGTTCGGGATTAGATTCCGAGTCTTGAAGTGCTACGTGTGGCCAATCTTGTTATACGGATGCGAAAGCTGGACTACAAATGCAGAAACACAAAAGAACATTGAAGCTTTTGAAATGTGGTGCTTGAGAAGGATGCAGAGAATATCGTATACTGCACACAAAACGAACGAAGAAGTGCTAAAACAAACATACCAACAAAGGAAACTAATGCCCTTAATAGTGGATCGACAACTATCCTTTTTCGGACACATAGTAAGGAAAGATAAGAATGAATACCTGGCAAGTTGTGGAAAAATACCTGGTAAACGCGCCCGGGGGAGACAAAGAAAAACACTCATAGACCAACTGAAGGGCTTCACCAACCTAACAATCCAAGAGCTGTTTGAAAAAGCAAGAGACAGGGAGGAATGGAGAGAGATAATTCATGCAGTATCCGAAGCCTGGACCAGGCATGGAACCTAGAAGAAGAAGAAGAAACCAGAACGAACATTAATCCAAAATGCTACCAATTCCCTGATTTTTTCTCAATGAATTAGCTGGATTTAATGCAAAATTTTATTACACCTTAATCCCACAACCAACATAAGAATAATATTATATGCTTAGCAACTAGTTACTGGGATTAACAACTTAACCTAAATCCTGCATATGGGAAATTATACTTGGTTAAAGGACCAA
>NW_027627489.1:0-5131 GCF_034508935.2 Berghia stephanieae
AAAAGTTTTTTGGGGGTTTTTTTTTTGAAAAAAAAAAAAAAAAAAGGTTTTTTTTTTTTTTTAAGGAGGGAAACCCAAAGGGGAACAAAAATTTATTTTTTTTTTAAATTTTTTTTTTTTTTTTTTTTTTTTTTTTTAAAAAATTTTTTTAAAATTTTTTTCCCCCCATTTTTTTGGGGTTTTTTATTTTTTTCCCTAATTTCAAAGGAGAAACAACTGGGAATGCCCCCGAGAAATCATTTTTTTTTAACAAAAACCTGAAGCCCCGGTTTTGTTTTAAACTGGGGAATTTTGGAGTAAAGATCTATTCCAAGTTACCAACGGACTAAATTTCTGCGCCGAGCGAGGCCTAAACCCCGGCCCTTCCGATCCGAAAGCGTGTGTCATCCACAAACCTTTTTTAGCCGAAATACTCACTTTTTTAATGTAGTTTCTGTATTTTTCTTTCTTGTTTGTCTGGCCCTTTTATACTTCTTTTCAATATTCTTTTTTTTAAAGTATTTTTTCAAACTTCACGAAATTTAAAACTTTTTAAATATTGTATTGCTATAGTAAAAAAGATTAGAAATAGAGGAATTTAAAAGGATCACAGGGTCATGTTATTTTTTTTTTTTTGCCATCCATTTCTAGATAATTCTCACTTTAGCTGTATTATCCAGACTAAAATTTTAAATTTACCATAATTTTTGTGTTTTGGTTGGGTTTTAACTTCCTATGTCAATGTTGGATCTCTTAGCCAAACGCATACTACCATATTTTAATTGTCATTTCCTTTTTCCTCGTTTGGCTTATTTTCATTTTTTGTACAGAGGATGGGGGAAATGCCGGAATTTTTTAAATCTTAAATCACTAAAACCCAAGATTTTTGCAACTTTTCCAAATTTGGGAAAAAAATGTATTAAATATGACCTTCCATTGATAGTTTTTAAATTTTAACTACCACAAACATGTAAAAGTTAAGAACATTACTATAACCGGGTATTTTGTCTCGTAAAATATAATAAAAAGGCATGGATAAAAATAACCCCAGGTATACAAAGGGAAGTCGGTTTTAGGGCTTGATTCGTTAAAAGTTACAAAATCTTTGGGGAATTTTCAAAAAAGTCCCACCATCATTTTATAAATTTTATAAGCAATGCTTTTTTTTTCTATTCATTTTCATACTTTATACAGTTTAAATTTCCCACCCCAAGCACCGAAACAAAAAACCTTGCAGTACAGGGTACAGTAGCATCCTTTGAGCCATACCCCCAAAAACCAGGGGTGCGGGTATGTGCACAGTGAATACACTCTTTTTTTGATCAGAAGCAGGATTTTGAGCCTCGCCGGGCAAGTTAGCCTTGGGGACGGCCCTTTACCCCATTTTCTCACCCTACCATGTGAAAATGGTACCGGCCGTTAACAGCGTTGTTCTGACCGAAAAAAGTGTAATAGCCTAATAGGCGTCATGTCCCCTCCTCTGTTAAAGTTGCTGTTTGGCCAGGGGCCCCTTGTAAAACCAAAGTTATCCCCGTTTCTATACAGAAACGGAGAATAATTTGCTTGCTATCCTTTTTGGGTAGAACCAGATCTATCAACGAGCGCCCTGGGATCTTTGATTCCTCACCTAGACTTTCCATGAAGGGAAAATGATAATAATCCTCAAACAAGATGTCTAATGTCAAAAGGAAATCACCCATGTTGCACAGCGAGATCCGTCACCCAGACAAACCATGAAGGAAAAGATAGAAACCATCAAACAAGATGTCCCAGTCAACAGGAATCACCCATTTGCGCGTAATACCATCACCTAGGAATTCCAGAAAGGAATATAATAGATAACCAAAAACAAATGCTATTCAACAGCAAAACACCCATTTTGTCACAGTGAGATACCGCACCTAGACATTCCAGAAGGAATAAATAAAATTTTCCATCAAACAAGATTCGATTTCTCGGGAACACCCAGTGCACAGTGAATACCGTCACTTGATATTCCAAAAAGGGAAATAGATGGAAAATCCTAAAAACAAGATGTCTATTTAAACAAAAAATCACCCTTTTGCCCACTGAGATCCCGTCGCCTAACATTCCATGAAGAATTAGATAATAATCCATCAACAAGATCTGAGAACAAAAAACCCCCTTTTTTTCACAGTGAAAAACCGCACCTAGGCTTTCCAAAAAAGGAATAAGGTAATCCATAAAACAAGATTCTGATGTCAACAGAACACACATTTGTCAAGTGGATCCCCGTCACCTAGACACCCCTCAAGGAAAAAGAAATAACCCATCAAACAAAGTCTGATGTAAAAGGGAATCCACAGTTGTCACGGAGATACCGTCACCTAAAATTTTCCATCAAAGAATAAGATAGAAAATTTCAAAAAACAGGGGGGTTTCGAGTCAATGGGGAATCCCCCATTTTCCAAATGACAATAGGGAATAATAATAGTTACTAATGAATCCTAAAGTGCTACATTTTTACAGTATTTATAGGAAAGCTGAGTACGCACGTAAAAACAAAAGGATTACCTTTACTAATCATTTATATACCGCAATAACCACTTAAAAATCTCAAAACGCTTTTCAAGTGGGCCTTGGGCCCAAAAGCAACACTTTACATTAGCACGGGGAAAGACCCTGTTAGGCAATTTACAAATTATTTTTTCGGGCAGAAACAACGCTGGAAAGCCAGTAATCATTGAAATCCGATTTTTTTAAAACTTACTAAAATTGGGGAAAAACACTAGTCATTTACTAGACTATAATTACAAAAATTTTTTCCCCCCCCATTAAAAGGCCCAAGCAATCATTTCCCCACAAGGGCCCTTTTGGGGGAAGGAACCCTCGACATACATTTTTTAAATATTACTATACCTAAGATAAGCTTAGCTCGTTTGTCATCGAAGCAATACAAAATTTTATTTAAAATCACTTTGTCTAAAAATTGAATACATCACCCCCATAACCCCCCTACTTACCAACTATTTAAAATCCCACACGTTACAATACAACCAACGTTTTTTTTAATTCAAAATTTTTTTTGTACATCATAAATTTAAAGAAAATGAACATGTGTTTTTGAGCATGTTTGCTAAAAAATTAAATTTTCGCAAAAACTTAGCCTAAAAAGATAAAAATATAATTTTTTTTTTATTTGGGTGAGAAGTTTTGGGGAAGATTTTGAAAATGCTGGTAGGGAGAGATAAATCTCAGGGGTATGGGTATCAATAAAAGTGGTTTTCCAAAACCCAAACCCGGGTTTCCCAATTTTGAAATATTGAGATTTTCCTCAAAAATTTCGGTCTTAATTTTTCATAATTATTTCTTAAATTTCGCACAAAGTTTAAGGTTTTTCTGGCGCCAATAAATGTTTAAAAAAATTTTACGTTCGTTTTAACCAGGGAGGGAAAATCCAAAAGTAGAAAAATCGACTTAACTTTTTTTGGAAAACCACCTTTAATTTGGAGGGAAAAAAAGGCTCGATTTCTAACTGTCAATTTCATGTCATTTACACCTGTTGAAATTACACAAACACACAACCCCCACACCAACCACACGCACCGCACACGCACACGCAAAGACAACACCTTTGTCCATTCTTAAGGTGGTCGACTGTGGAAATAATTGGGCTTATTATCAAATAAATATCAACCCTCCCCTTAAGGAAAAAATACAAAGAGATTATTTTAAAATTAAATTAAAAGAAAGCCTTTGTATTTAACAAAACAAAATAGAACCTGAGATTGCCACAGGTTTAAAAATTGCACGCATACCGCCGCCATATTTTTTGTTTTTATTTTTGTTTTGTTTTTTTGTGTGTTTTTTTTTTTGTTTTGTTTTGTGTTTTGTTTTTTTTTTCCACGTTTTATAACAAACAAACGTTGGGGACCCGAAAAAGGGGGCTTACCAGACATATGATTTGGAAAGTTTTTTTGAAACCCTTTTTTCGGCCAGGGTTTAATTTTACTTTCGTTCATTCCCTTACAAAATAGGTGGTCCCGTAAACGCCAACAACCAATATGGGCATATGACGGGCAACTGGTTACCTAGGCCGTTATTTATGCCTTAAGTGCCCCCACAAACGGCAAGGCTCGATCAATTTTTGTTTGTAGGTCCTGTCGATCTAATTTGCCGGGCTCTCTGTAAATATTAGAGCTGATTACAAATAAATTTCTAAACCCTCCCCTTTAATAACACTCGATTCGGACCGGAAGGTCCGGGGTTTCGAGTCCCGAACGGCGCATGTTTATCATTGGAAAAAGCTCTTTACCCATTATCTCAGGTATTTAATTATAAAGGAGAACTTGGCCGAAAACAACTTTGTCTCGACCCTAAAAAAATGTAATATCGCTAAAAGGGTCCTGTCCTCCTAAATGCAAAGTGTTTTTTTGATTAGAGATCCCTTGTACACTTTAGTGGTTTTTGCTAAATATATTAAAATCTTTTCGGAAATGACAAAGAGTTTCTGTTTATCCTAGTAAAACCTTAACCTTTGAATCTACCCTTTTGGCTCATGTACTGGGGAAAAGTCGGGTGTATGCTGTACGCCATAAACGTTTACGGGATTTTTTTTATCAATTATGTAAAAAAAACCACTCGTATTTTATTTATATTTTATGATGATTGCTTTAACACCTCGGACAGATCATTTTCAATACAGTAAACTATCGGGATACGCCTCAAAAAAAAACAAAAAAACAAAAAGAAATAAATACAAATGTAACCCAGAAACGTGTCACTACAGGGTAATTGAATCAAACATTTATTTATTTACCATAAATGCTTAAAAACACACAACACACACATACCACACCCCCAAACACACACACACAAAAGAAACATACATCGCTCACACAATGTTTTTTTTTAAAAACCCAAATATTTTTTAAATTATACAAATCGTCGATAAAAACAACACAAAACGACTTTTTTTTACTCTGTACAATGATCGCAACGTACAGATTGAACACAACAACGCAATCTGACCCATCACCCAAAAAGGTAGTACAACAGATATTGAAAATTTTTAAAATGAATTGATAGAAAGAAATTCCCAACTTTTTCGCTGAAATTTTTGATTTAAAGGGGGGGGGGTGGTTTTGGGGGGGGGGGGGGGGGGGGGGGGGGGGGGGGGGGGGGGGGGGGG
>NW_027627490.1:0-2500 GCF_034508935.2 Berghia stephanieae
AAAGTAGGGGAAAAAATATTTATGAAAATAAAGGGGAAAAACCACGATGTCCTTTTTTTAAAATGTTCGTGACTGCCCCTTGATGTTTTAGGCTAAAAATTTTCCCCCCTCTACAGCCAAACATCGAACAACAAAAAAAAAAACAAACAACCATTAAAAGAGTTAGGGTTGTAATTTTTTTAAAAGGGAAAATTTATAGTGATGCCTGATACACTAAAAGGGGGCGTAAAAAAAATTTTAAAAAATGGCATCGTGGTTTTTCCCCTTACCTTCATTTATAAGTCCCCTTCTATACGGTTGTGAAACGCGGACGCTTTCAAAAGTGTACAAGGTTGGGGGCATTTGAGTCAGGTTTTTGTTCAAGAATTTTAGGTTATCAGGGCCCAACAAGTATACGTATACAACGGAAATTTTTCCTAAAAAAGGGAAAGTTTAATTGGTCGACCACAACGGGGCATTACTTTTTCGGGGAGGAATTTTGGGGGAAAGAACGGAAAGAAAATTTGGTAACTTGGGGAATCAAAGGGAAAGGAGCTAAAAGCAGAAAAATATATTTAAATAACCAAAAAAGGGGGGCCAAAATGATTTTAAAAGCAACGCAATTGTGCGCACAGAAAGGGGATCATTGGAGACAGCTGCCGGAAAGTGGTCTAACTAAGCCGCGAGGTGAATAAAAATAAAAAAAAAAAATAATAAAAAATAATAAATAATAAAAAATAATAATGAGATGATGATGATGAGGTGATGATAAATGATGTTAAAAAAAAATTAAAATAAAAATAATAATAAAAAATTTAATAAAATAAAAATAAAAAAAATAATAATATAATAATAATTAAAAACCGACCTAGGGAAAAAGCATTTGCACATTCATTTCCTTTGACTTATCGAAACAAACGTTATACTGGGAGGTCCCCGTTAAGGGTAAAGTAAAGCAATCCAAACTGTACTGAAAAAGAAAAAGTTTAAAAAGTTCCCCTCTCGCCCCCTTTAAAAGCTGCAGCTTATCGACCCCCAAGGTAAAGCGCCTAGGCAGGGTTTTTTATTTCCTTTTTTTAACTCGCGCGCATCTTTTAAATTTTTGTAATCCTCCTTTTTTAGTTTTTTTATTTGTGTAAGTTATGTACCACATAATGTTTTTTTCAAATGTGTAGGCAAAATAATATTCATCAGTGAAATGGGTAAACTGGTCGGGGTCAGTAAATATTACTTATTTTTAGCCCTTACACCAGCGGATTAATGTATCAATGACTCCTCAGGCCTTTGTTTTTTTTTTTCCCATCCCCGTTTGTGATTTTTCTCACAAAAAGTTTTACCAACTTAAAGTTCATGGTTACACAGAGTTTGGTTTGGGCCCCTTAAACTTCCCGGAGGGAATTTGTGAACCCCTTTGCCAACCATTTTCAAAGGGAAGGAAGGGGGAAATTGAACATTCAAAAAATACACACATAATTTATACTATTTCATGCCCCCCAAAATCTTATTCCGCCCCCCCCCGGGGACAAGATTAAAAACTCTCAGGGAAAGGGTGCCCTTTAAACCCTTAGGCAGAACTTTTTCCCCCTTTGGATATCGACAAAGGGAATGCCCCCCGCAACATTGTCGACGCCCCCATTAGGCATTAAGTGCCGTCTTGATGCTCATTGTGAAACAAAAAAATACTTTTTGTAAATTAAATTCAGAACCCCTTTTCCCATGTGGCATGCCCCCTTTTGGAAAAATGCCAAGACAGTAAAGGGTGTAAAAGTAATAAAAACCTCAAAAGGACTTTATCATATCATAATTTATCATATATATCATTCCAAACATTTATTTAAAGGAAATGATCACCCAAAGATTGTTAAAAAATAAAAAACAAAATGATGACGTAATTGCCCACTATCGATGTTATGCTTTTGGTAAAATAAAGTAACGAAGTTAATGCACTCAGCTCTTTTTGTCTTTAGCCCCTTCTTTTGGTAAAAAAAATTTTAAAGTCATCCTTTTGTGTGTTGATAGTTTAAACTGGGTGGGGGATGTTGTGAAAATTTTTTGAAACCTACAATCAAAAAGTTTTCCCCGGGGGGGACGTGGGCGAAAAGGGGGAAAGAAAGAAAGAAGGGAAGAGCAGTCAGCCCCGTCATTTTAAAAAGGCGGGGTTTCCTTGTGATGACCAGGCTAATTAAACGAAAGGGGGGGGGGGGGTTTTGAAATAATAAGACTTTTAAAAACCACACACACCACAAAATCCAAAACTTTATCTTCGAGGGGAGCTCAACGCTCAACTGGTTCCCGGGGTTAGAGTTGCCAAAAACAAATTTCAGAAAAATGGGGCCCAAAAGGGGTTTTTTTTACGAATCAAAAATCATCTCACTCGATTGATGGGTTTTAGGTAAGAGTGGAAAAATTTTTTTTTTGGCCTACTTAAGATTTTAAAAAAGTATATAAAAATAAATAATAATAAAAATAAAATAATTTAAAAAATAAAAATAATAAAATAAAATAAAAGTAATAATAAAAA
>NW_027627491.1:2500-5122 GCF_034508935.2 Berghia stephanieae
AGAGAGAGAGGAGAGAGAGAAGAGAGAGAGAGAGAGGAGAGAGAGAGAGAGAGAGGAGAGAGATAGAGAGCTCCCGTACTTACATGACAACGAATTCTGTTGAATCTGCTTTACGTTTTAAATTTCCAATTTTAGTGACGTCATTGTCCACCCAACAACCTGTGAGGAGGCACCTGGATCTAATTTAACCACGTGGAAGGTATCTACTCTGCTACAATTCATAGCCACAATGGTTTCATTTCAAACGTTTCACATATTTCTCCCCACTTTCTCATTTTTGTTGTCTTCTCTTTTTTTCTTCTCTTCTTCTTCTTCTTCATTCTTTTCTTCTTCTTTCTTCTTTTTTCTTCTTTCTTTTCTTCTTCTTCTCCACTACCACCTCTACCTCCTTAATCTTCCCCTTTCCTCTCCCCCCTCCTCCTCCTCCTCCTCCTCCTCCCTCCTCCCCTCCTCCTCCTCCTTTTTCCTCTTCTTCTTCTTTTTTTCTTCTTCTTCTTCTTCTTCCTTTTTTTTTCTATTGTCTTTTGAAAAAAAATATGCACAACTACTGAAGGAACGAAGTTGACGTTCTTTAGGTCTTTTTTTTTGTTTTTAGACAGGCATTTTAATGATTGTACTCACAAATTCTACCCCCAGACAACAAAGTTTAAAGTTACATATGATTTTGTGTGTTCTAAGATATCCGGCTGTCGAATTTTTTGAGCATTTTCCCTAAAAACGCATAGCACCAAAAAAAATCGAGAAAAAGACGGGGGGAAAAACCCATTGGAGGGGGGCGTAATTAACCTTTTTTTGACCAATAAAATTTGGAATTTGTTGAAAAAATTACGTGTGTTCGGGAAAAGTGGTTGTTTGTTTAATTTAAAAGTAAGTGAATAAAATGAAATAGAAAGGATCTTTTTTATTGTTTTAAAATCCACCAAATTTCTATTTTCCGTAAAAAAAATTAAAACACTTTTTTGTTATAAACACACGGTTCATTTAATTTTCACGAGCGTGTCAAGTGAAAATCTTACACCAAAACAATGTTTATAACCTAATGATAGTTCGAAGTTGGCGTCACTTGGTCTTTTTTTTGGGGGTTTTTTTTTTTTGCCATCCAGGTTTAATGAGTAATTCCACTAAACGATTAACCAACTATAAACGTTCAAGGTTACCAAAGATGGTTTTGTTTGGGCCTATATTTCCGGGTGGCAATTTGTTGGGTTCCGAGCCAAGCGCATACATCTATAATTGATTAAATCTTATCATTCCATTCATTCTAGTAGAAATCACCATAGAACGAGGAAGTCTTTAAAATAATTAACATGCAGAAAAAATTGAATTTAATTGACAATGTCAATCAAATATGCTGATGTTTTAACGCTTGCTGACGTCACAAAGGAAATGATAGACAAAAAATATACGGTATAGAGATAAATATTTTTATAGCATGCTAACCTGGAACAAAATAATTACATTTCATACAGAGTGAACTGTCTATGTGGCGTGGTATTTGTATTAACCGTAGCCATCGTAAAGTTATGGCCTGATACTGACCAAAAAATGACGTCAAAAATGCCAGTCTTTGGTCACAAAAGAAAACAAATCGTGAGTTGTATTCAATAGTTCAACCAATGAAATAACTTGTTTCCATGAGCACTACTAACGACAACTCCACTAGTGGTGCAAAAACCAAATAATGACGTCAAAATGCCAGTCTTTTTTGGTTTCAGTGTCAGGCTATAACTTAACGAAGCTACGTATTAACGCATCTCACGGAACTTCTGTCACTGACAACCAGAACACTAAAGCTGAATATGTGCTAAAGGTGACCCACATAGTGAAAGTGGTCACCTTTTGAAATATCTAGCATCACGAATGGTCATTTTGTTCAACTTGACAACATGGGAATGTTTACAACTTTCATTTAAAAAACGCAGCGCTTTTACATTTGGTAAGACGTGATAAGCACGTGACAAGGTGAGGATCATTTTAAATCGAAAGATATTTGAAGGACGAGTATGCTGACCAAAATTTTAAAAACGTATTTTTGTTTTGTTTTGCAAAAAAAACGGCAGCATTGTTAGTGTTGCAATGGGATAATCTATATTACCTTTCCATGTTCTCGGGGTCATTGGTCACATTGGAATATCTGCTCAAAGTGACCCACATAGTGAAAAGTGCTCACAACCTTTTGAAATATCTAACATCACGATTGGTCATTTTGTTCAACTTGACACATGGGTATGTTTACAACTTTCATTTTTTTTAAAAAGCACGCTTTTACATTTGGTAAGAAATATCCAATCGGACAGCAACAAATCTTGTGATCGATGACTTGTTGGACGAAAACATGAATATAGATCGCTCCCCTTGCTAATGTTTAAACTATTCTATTGCTTTTCTCTTCCATAACAAGGATATGGCTAATACCTCAAAGATTTGTGTGTGCTTGAAAAATAAAATCGTTATATCCCTAAAAAAAACAAAAAAAAAAAAACAAAAAAAAAAACAAAACAAAAACAACAAACAAACGTAATAGCTTTAAAAAATAATGTATCCCTTATCCACGCGGGGATATCGTGCACTTTGCCGTCGTAACACGGACGACTTTTAAAAAAATTTTAAAGACAATTCGTA
>NW_027627492.1:0-5124 GCF_034508935.2 Berghia stephanieae
ATAATAATTTTTTTTGTCCACAAATATGGCAATTTGTCATTTAGTTACACTTGTTATAGTGTTATATGATAACTATAACATTGAAACAGATACTTCACTCCTACTTATTCTCTCTATCTCTCTCTCTCGTTCTCTCTCTCTTTCTCTCTCTCTCTCTTTCTTTCACGCGTACGATATACACTACATAAACATATTCATTTCATTTTCAATTCGTTACATTTTTGGCAATTCAACACCAAATATTACATCATTATCAATTGGTCACTTAATCTAAAATTAAATAAATTAATCAGTCAATCAGTCAACGCATCAATCCTTGGTTTTGCTGTACCATATGAAATATTCAACATTTTTATTGCTGATGGAACGAACGTTGATTTATACTTGTTAGTTCTACATTTAATCTGACAAAACCTTCTCCCAGATGGTAAAATACTAAATTCATGGTATTAAAATATGTTTTTTATTTGTTGGTAATGAGAAGGCTTTATATAGCTTTATGTATCAGCTTTATATTGGCACTGCAGAGAAAGGCGAAAGACAAGTCATAATCATCTTCATATAAAATGGAGGAGTTCAAATAGATGGTTATGCTATATACACTTGGTTACTTACTGGATGAATTTTCCGAAACTTCAAGCCCAAAAATTAGTTTGTAAGTAAATAAGTAAGTATAAGTAAGTAAAGTAATATTAATAATAATAATAATAATAATAATAATAATAATAATAATAATAATAATAATAATAGTAATAATAATAATAATAATAATAATAAATAATAATAATAATAATAATAATAGTAATAATAATAATAATAATAAAAACATAGAACTACGAGACAAGTTTCAGAATCTGGTACGCACCGCCTCATTATAAATGATGCAGCAAAAAAGTTTTCATTCTTATACAAAATGAGAAGCTACAAGGAACATTTTGAAGAATTTGAATGAGTTGGTTCTTTATGCCAAATATAATATAATATAATATCCTCAAGCTTGCTTTCAGTGGCGCTACTAATGGCGACGCATATGATTACAAGGCGTCAGACGCAGTGCAGCGCCGCAAAGTGAGCTTGGGCTAGGTGACTTGCTCAACGCCACACAACGCAGCGGCGGGTAGTCGAAACTCGTTACCTTTTGGGTACGAAGCAAAGACTGTACCGCTGAGCCACGCTGCCTGTTATGTTCTAGCTGATACTGAAATCCAAAAGGACTGGCAGTTTGACGTCATTTTTTTTTTTTTTTTTTTTTTTTTTGCACCGCCTAGTGAGTTGTCGTTAGTAGTGCTCATGGAAACAAGTGGTCCCATTGGTTGAACTATTGAACACAATTCACGATTTGTTTTCTTTTTGTGGCAAAAGACTGGCATTTTGACGTCATTTTTTGGTCAGTGTCAGGCTAAAACTTTACGAAGGCCACGGATAAACCCATCGAACTTTATGGCTATAGATAGTATGAAGTTGACGTCACTCGTTCTTTGTTATTGTATTTTACCATCGGCGTTTATGAGTAAGTCTCACTTAACTGTATTATCCCGACTATAAACATTCAAGGTTACACGTAGTTTTGTGTAACCTTGAACGTATATTATAGATAGAATGCGCTTGGCAAGGAGTTCACAACATTGCCATCCGGAAGTAGAAACGGACCAACACACAAACTCTGTGTAACCATGAACTTTTATAGTCTGGTTAATACAGTTTAGTGAGAACAACTCACAAACGCGGTGGCAAAAACAATAACAAAGGCCTGAGTGACGTCATCTGCATACTATCTATAGTCTGCTTACTAACTACAGTTTAGTGAGATTTACTCATAAAGTAATTCTCACTTAATTACCGGTATTATCCAAACTATAACATTTTATGGTTACACAGAGTTTTGTTTGTTGGTCGTTATACTTCCGGATGGCATGTTGTGAGCTTCTTAGCCAAGCGCAATACAATCATTCTATCGATGGCATGCGTTCAGTTATAATACTCACAGCTGTCCTCACCAGATCAATCGTGCCAACACGCAGAATTGGATTCAATAGTCTGATGTCACGTTACCCAGCAACGGCGAGCAGCGTGATTCTAAACAAAAAAATCGGTGCTTTTATTCTTCATGGTGGCAAAAACTTTTCAATTGTCATGTGATCAGGATGTATAAAAGTCATTGTTCCGATTGTTTAGAACCAGTTACTAAGTTACTATGCGTCATTACGAGGGAAGTGACGTCATGACTGTTGAAGGCTATAGATAGTATGCAGATGGCGTCATCAGGCCTTTGTTATTGTTTTTGCCACCGCGTGTGTGCGTTGTTCTCACTAAACTGTATTAACCAGGCTATAAAAGTTCATGGTTACACAGAGTTTGTGTGTTGGTCCGTTATACTTCCGGATGGCAATGTTGTGAACTCCTTGGCCAAGCGCATTATATCTATTGGGTTAGTAGTGTGGATAGAAGGCGTTGTGACACCAAGGGAGTCTGTTTTCGCACTGTTGACAAAGGCGGTATATACCTTTTCTCAGTTTTATATATTTTTAAAAATGCTGTCATCCATTTGTAAAAGATGGATGCGGTGCCAGGCACCATTTGAACCAAACGAGCCAGCCCCTGTTATACAATTTATCAACAAAGAATAATTCTAATAGTAGTGAAAATTGTGAAAAAGATACCTATTTAACTTTTTAAATGGAAATAAATTAACAGCGGCGCGTTTTGTGACCACGCACCCGAATAGTGTGTGTGTGTGTGTGTGTGTGTGTGTGTGTGTGTCTGTGCGTGTGTGTGTAAAAAACAAACAAAAGAAATCAAAACAAATAAGACGATATCATTGCCCTATTAATTGATATATTTTTCCTGACATTCAAAGTTGTGTAAAACTGTCTTTGAATGGTGCAATGCAAGCTATGTGAGATTCTGTAACTATAAACTATTGTATAAGGCATTTAAAGGATAATTAGTATTATTAAGCCTTTAGTAAGATATTCAATTCAATTCAAAAGTTTATTTTTAGGCAATTGCCAATATAACTCATACAAGAATATCAGCATCAAACAAATCAAGTAAGTAAAATCAGTAATAAAGCAAAGCAAACAATGTATATTATAATAATAATAATAATAATAATAATAATAATAATAATTATTATTATTATTATTATTATTATTATTATATATTATTATTATTATTATAATGGTGATAATATTAATGTAAAAACCATCTAAATATTTAATTAATAGAGTAGTTATTTAATAGGTTGGATTATAAATTGATAATTAAATACAATCGTGAGACAAAAAAAATAATTAAGAAGAAGAAGTCATTGGTACAACTCAAATAATTCACATACTTCACATAGGATAAACAAGATTTAAAAATAACAAACCCCCCCCCCCCCCCCCCAATTATTGCATATTTCAAAGTTTAGATGTCATCGACCATAAGGAAAATCAATAAATTGAGCTTTTATATAGCGCAAGATCCACTAAACGTGCTCAAAGCGTTACAAGGAGTCCCTGGTCAACAGCAACATTTAACATGTAGGACGGGACATGACGCCTGTTGGGCGATATTATAATTTTTCGGACAAAGACAACGCTGTTAACGGCCAGGTACTCATTTTACACCTGAGTACGGTGAGAGAATGTGAGTAAAGAGCCTTTTTCAAGGACTCAACTATGCGCCGAGCGCGAGGCTCGAACCCAGGACCTTCCGATCCGAAAGCCAGTGTCAGATCGCTCCCATCAGTGATTTCCTGTGAAGTATGCAGATGACGTCCTCAGGCCTTTGTTATTTTTTTTGCCATCCGCGGGTTTTTGGGGTTTTTTCTCACTAAACTGAAAAACCAGACTATAAAAGTTCTGGTTACAAGAGTTTGTGTGTTGGTCCGTTATACTTCCGGATGGCAAAAGTAGTGAACTCCTTGGCCAAGCGCATTCTATCTATATCCGTAGTTTACCCAATGCTCTCCATATTGCTATGCTTTTACACCATGCCTATATATTACATTTTATGAGACAAATTATAGATAGTATGCGCTTGGCTAAGAAGCTCATAACATTGCCATCCGGTAAGTATAACGGACCAACACACAAAACTGTGTGTACCCATGAACGTTTATAGTCTGGTTTATACAGTTCAGTGAGCATTAACTCATAAACGCGGATGGCAAAAAACAATAACAAAGAGATGAGTGACCGTCATCTTCGAACTATCTATAGGCGTAGTATCAAAGCTAATGTTTTTAGTTTTTGTATGTTAATGATAATTGAATAAAACTATCTATGTACATGCTCATTTTTAATACATTTTTTTCTAATTATGAAAAGAAGCAAAAGTCTCTAGGATTGAGTGAGTTTGTCACATATTCCATGTTTTGATTGGTCAATAATCTACTGGTTAATGGGAGCGATCTATATATAGATAGTTCGAAGATGACGTCACTCTGGTCTTTATTATTGTTTGTTGCCATCCACGTTTATGAGTACTTCTCTCACTTAACTGTATGAACCAGAGTTTTTGTGTGTTGGTCCGTTATACTTCCGGATGGCAATGTTATGAGCTTCTTAGACAAAGGCAAACTATCTTTATATTCATGTTTTCATCCAACCTAGTCATCGATCACATGATTTGTTGCTGTCCAACGATTGGACATTTCTCAATGTGTCTAAACACGCTGCTTTGTTTATGAAAGTTGTAAACATACCCAGGAGTCATGCTGAGCAAAATGACCAATTGTAACGTTGGATATATCTCAAACTGTGAACACTTTTCACTGTGTGGGTCATTTTGAGCACACTTTGCAATGTGACCAATGACCTCGAGCACACGGAGATGTAATTTTGATCACGCCCATGTAATCTAAACTAATGAAGATCTCCGAAAATTGGTCAAGAATTAATAAATGTGACCCATCGTCTCAAAACGGTTTTATGTTGGAACGAACCACATGTTTAAAAGCCGAATTAAATGTTAAACTGGTCAAAACTATAAATTGTTGGCATCAGCACCCTAAAATATGGTATCCATTTTCCTCAATCAAACTATACAAACTCAACACAAGTCTGATATTTCTGGCTATAAATTCAATTTTCAACATCTTAACCAACCCGACTTAATACGTTTTGGCGAAGGGGC
>NW_027627493.1:0-5107 GCF_034508935.2 Berghia stephanieae
GAGAGGCCAAGTCTTAGTATATACATAACATTTTAATAGAAGGCCTGTTCTTAGTATAATACACATAATCTTTTGTGACAGGCCTAGTCTTAGTATTATATACATACTATTTTGTGAGAGGCCTATTTAACACCTACA
The DNA here is from genome assembly GCF_034508935.2 of Berghia stephanieae. Taxonomy (NCBI): domain Eukaryota; kingdom Metazoa; phylum Mollusca; class Gastropoda; order Nudibranchia; family Aeolidiidae; genus Berghia; species Berghia stephanieae. The sequence continues at coordinate 139 of NW_027627493.1, forward strand.
ATAAGACATTGATTGATATCATTCATGGTGCACAAAAAAAGATGATCAAAACACATATTGCACGCTATTATTTGCAATTACTGCCTCGATGAAAATATTTACCTCCTGTTGTTGTCGTCGTCGTAGTAGTAGTAGTAGTAGTAGTAGTAGTAGTAGTAGTAGTAGTAGTAGTAGTAGTAGTAGTCGTCGTACTAGTAGTACCAGTTGTAGTAGTAGTAGTAGTGATGATGATGTGGTAGCAGTGGTTGTATTTGTAGTGAAGATGATGTGTCGGTGCATGTAGTAGTAGTTGTAGTGATGATGAGGTGGAGTTGACTGTAGTTGTGGTAGTAGTAATGGTATGATGATGATGTGCTTGTGACTGTAGTTGTATTGGAAGTAGTGATAATGATGTGGAGGCAGTGGTTGTAGTAATAGCAGTGGTAGTGGTGTTGATGGTGGTGGCTGTAGCAGTAGTGATGATGATGTGGTGGTGGTGGTGGTGGTTGTAGAGAGGATGATTAGTGGCAGTGGTGGTTGTTGTAGTCGTAGTTGTAGAAGTGTTGATGTGGCGGTGATGGTTGTAGTCTTACTGGTATTGATGATGTGATAGTTGTGGTTTTAGTGATGATGATGTGGTGGTTGTGGTTGTGGTAGTGATGATAATGTGGTGTGTAGTAGTGGTTGTAGTTGTGGTGATATGCAGTGGTAGTGGTGTGGTGATGATATGGTGGTGGTTGTACTGGTGGTATTAGTAATGATGATGTGGTGTTGTGGTTGTTGTAAAAGTTGTAGGATGATGATCTGGTGGAGGTAATTGTAGTAACGACGGTAGTGATGATGATGTGGTGGTAGGTGGTGGAGGTTGTAATCAAAGTTTTATTAATGATAATGTGGTGGTGATGGTTGTTGCAGCAGTGTTAATGATGTATAATGGTGGTTTTAGTAGTAATTGTGGTGATGATGTCATGGTGGTTGTAGTGGTAGTGGCAGTAGTGTTGGTGTGGTGATGATAGCTGATATTGATTATGATGATGTCGTGGTGGCGTTTGCAGTAGCAGTGAAGAGTGGTGGTGATGATTGTAGTAGTAGTGATGATGATGATGTGGTGGTGGTCGGTGGTGGTAGTGGTAGTAGTATTAGTTGTGGTAGAAGTAGTAGTAGTAGTAGTAGTAGTAGTAGTAGTAGTAGTAGTAGTAGTAGTAGTAGTAGTAGTAGTAGTAGTAGTAGTAGTAGTAGTAGTAGTAGTAGTAGTAATTGTGGTGGTGCTTGTAGTAGTTGTAGTATGTTCGTTTTTAAGGGTTTTACGGCGCTTGCCACACATTTAGATAATATCAGCGCCAGTAAAAAGGAAGAAAGTGGGATAGTAAAAATTTCTAGAATTACAATCAAAGTGCCCAGGAAAAAGGAAGACAGAGGGTATTAGTTCAAATAGGGAACAGATGTAGATGTAGAGCACACTATCAATGAACTTAGTTTGAGATCACCTAAATGTCTCATACTGACACAAGCACAGGTCCCCACTAAGAGGAACACACAGAGAGAGAGGGAGAGAGAGAGAGTGAGAGAGAGAGAGAGAGGGGGAGAGGGAGAGAGAGAGGGAGAGAGAGAGAGAGAGAGAGAAAGAGGGAGAGAGAGAGTGAGGGAGAGAGAGAGAAGAAGAGGGTGAGGGAGGAAGAGGAGAGAGTGAGGAGAGAGGGGGAGAGGAGAGAGAGTAGAGAGAGAGTGGAGAGAGGGTGAGGGGAGGGAGAGAGAGGGGAGGAGAGAGGAGGGAGAGAGTGAGGAGAGAGAGAGAAGAGGGGAGGTAGGAAGAGAGGGAGAGGAGAGAGGAGAAGAGAGAGGAGAGAGAGAGGAGAGGAGAGGGAAAGAGAAGAACCAACAGAAATTCCTACCTCGAGAGAAGGCTCCAGTCATATGAAGAATACACAATCCAATCCTGTCCATCCTTGAGAAAATAATAAAAAACGTTATTCTTGTTTAAGATGTGATCGAAAAAGTAGTGTTTTGAAAGAAATGCAGTCTCACGACTAACGTTCAGATCATCTTTACATTCATCCTGATAGCTCAGCTGGTTAACTACTAAAACAATTTGACAAGTTCTGTTTCCCAGTTGAACCTCAAAAGCTAACTTCTAAATGAAGACATAGCACAAGGCTATTAATCGTGCAGTTTATACTTTTATCAACATCAAACCAAACTCCTGATTATTTCATTATATAACATTAGTAAAAAAAAGAATTCTACTACTATAACTATAAGCAATTTTGCTTTGTAGTTGTAGGCTAAATGATGAGAAAATATTTTATCACTGTTTCAGTTTGTCAGTGTCGCTCAGTGGTACAGTTTTTGTTTTGTATCCCAAAGGTCCCGAGTTCGAATACTGGCTGCGCTCTATCTTTAGAAACTTGTCAGTCAGAAGCCCTTCACACAACTTGTATTAAACTCAAAATTAGTAATCATTATTGCTGTAACCTTTGAGTTTTGATTGATATTCAATACCTTTGAGCAATTGAAATATATTTTAGTCTATGCATTTTCTTTGAACTTGAAGTTGAAGCACTCTTGTCAGTGGTTTCCAAACAATGGATTCAATGAGTTTCATATCACGGGACTTTTGTTTTTTTCACTATTTAATTATTGATCACCAATATTTTACAGTTTACAGCTGTTTGTGTCCTCATATTTAAATCTTTTACATTTATCATTCCTTATCTATTTAATTAGTTGATGTTTAGCAAGAATAATTATCGAATAATCAAAACGTCCTTTCCATACAACACCTTCACCAGTTAACTAAGCCAACAGAGAGACAGACAGAAAAAGAGATAGAGAGAGACAGAGAGATACAGAAGGTTTGAGAGAGAGAGAAAGGGAGAGAGAGAAGAGAGAGAGAGAGAGAGAGAGAGAGAGAGAGAGAGAGAGAGAGAGAAATACAGAGAGAAATAGAGAGAGAACTAAATGGAATACTTACCTCAAGATTGGATCTCCATTACGAATACAATCTTTTGAAGAATACACGATGCAATCCTGTATCTTCATGCCGTCCTTTAGTGAATTAAAAATAAAAAAGATGTATTTCTTGTTTGTGTTTTGAAATTGTAAACAGATAAATGAGCAAAGAACTTATGTTTTGAAAGATATGCAGTCTTGCACCTAATGATAATAGTAACTAACAATTTTTTGACCTTGCCAATTTTTTTTTTAAAATCAAACTCTTGAAAATGAAATATCAGGAGAAAACTTGTCACTTCTGTAAAACCTAATGTTGGTTAATGCTGATGGCAATCCAAGGTGGAACACTGGAATCTATGATTTCAGTTTGTAAAACTCTTTGTTTGTGGTTTCCAAACAATGGAGAGGCTATAACTTTTTTTATTAATCAAGCTAAATCTCTCAAATTTGGTAATCCTGTACAACTTTTAGCATAGATTACAATTAGTTGAAAGAAAATGGAAATTTCCTTCAACTTTTGGAATTATCTGCTCTTGAAAATAGCTCAGAGTATATTTATTTTTTCTTGACTTTAGTGGTTCATTTTTGGTCGTTGATGATGTGAATCTCAATACATAGCATTTGGTCCAACATAAAATAGCAAAAATATGGGTCTGGTACTCTAATTTTCCAAACAATAATTCATAGCATAATGCAGACCTACCAACATGGGATTATGCCAATCAGGGATTTTGAGGAGCAAAATCAGGGATTTTTCAACCCAATCAGGGATATAAGGAAAAATGTCCCCTTGTTCGTCACTGTCGCTTACTGTATTTCTTTAGTTTTTGCATTCGCTTATCCCATGGTTTATTTATCTCCTTCGTGCAATCCATTAACATAATTAATTTTAAGATTTAGAGAAATAAAAATTGTCAATGTTCCAGCGTTCTCTTTGGTAGTTGCTGTGCATCGCCACAAAGGAAATTTTTGCAGCAAAAAAATAGCGGCGACCTCAAAATACCAAGACATGTGTCCAAGAAATTATACAGACAGGTGAAAAGATATTCTGGACAATCGTGCCCAGTCCAACAGCAGTGGACGGTCTTACCATCAAACATGGACTTACTGCACATGCAAACGATGACAACAGTCAAGGCACACACGCCTTTTCCCATCACTGAAATACCCCTTCTTTGACAATGAAATGGGCAGTGAGGCTGATCACATAACAACATTGATCAAGACCATCGCCACTGTCTATATCAAGATGCGACTGCTGAAAGCCGCCAAACTGTTCCATCAAAGGAAAATATTTACTGTTGGGGCAGACATCAAAGAGGATGAAACTAAATAAGATCATTCTCTTCAGTGTCTAATAAACCTCACAAAAGAAATGAACAGCCACCATAATCATAAATGCTGTTGGACACAAAAATCATTGATAAGTGTGCATTTTATTCGTATTGAACATTATAGCTCAGAGTATTTTTTTTTCTTGACTTTAGTGTTTCATTTTTGGTCAATGATGATGTGAATCTCAATACATAATACATGTAGCTGTAATTGTTTTCTGGAATAATATATTTTGTCTCCCAGTGTTTTTGTTTACTTGACTAGGAGGCCAACGCAAAACCCCCCAAAAAAAAAACAAGAGAGAGCGAGAGAGAGAGAGAGAGAGAGAGAGAGAGAGAGGAGAGAGAGAGAAGAGAGAGAGAGAGAGGAGGGAGGAAGAAGAGAGAGAGGAAGAGAGGAGGGGAAGAACAGGAATAAGAAGAGAGAGAAGGGGGGAGGGGGTAGAAAAGAAAGGAAGAAAGAGAGAGTGGAGGACAGGGAGATAGAGAAAGAAAGAGAGGGGGAAAAAAAGAAAGAAAGAAAGAGAAGAGAGATAAAGAAACAAAGAAAGTATGTAGCAAAAGATAGAGAGAGAGGGGGGGGGGGAGAAAGAAAGAAAGAGGGAAAGAGATAGAGAAAAACAGGAGAATAGAGAAAAGAGAAAGAAAAAGAAAGAGAGAAGAGAGAGAGAAACAGAGATATAGAAAGAATGAAAGAAAGAGGA
>NW_027627494.1:0-5122 GCF_034508935.2 Berghia stephanieae
TTTTAAAAAATGCCCAAAATTTTAAGGTTTTATTTTTGTAAAAGTCCCTGAAATTAAGGTTTATTATCGTAAAATGTCTCTGAAATTAAAGGTTTTATTATCTGTAAAATGTTCCTGAAATTTAAGGTTATTATCTGTAAAAATGTCCCTGAAATTTAAGGTTTTATTATCTGTAAAATGTCCCTGAAATTTAAGGTTTTATCATTTGTAAAATGTCCCTGAAATTTAAGGTTTTATCATCTGTAAAATGTCCCTGAAATTTAAGTTTTATTATCTGTAAAATGTCCCTGAAATTTGAACTTGATGTTAGGCATGCCTAACAGCGTTGTCTCTGTTTGCACAAACTGTAGTATCGCCTAACAGGTGCCATGTCTCACCTTACGTGTCAAGTGTTGTTGTTGCTAGGGACCCTTTGTAAAGCGCTTTAGCATGTTTAGTGGATATTGTGCTATATAAACGCTCTCGATGAAATGCAAGTCAAAGCAATGCAATGCCCATGAAAACGAACTCCTTGAAAAGGGCAAAGATGAACCTCTATATGGTAAGTGTCATAGGTCAAAAAAATAAATAAAAAAAGGAGGAGGGGGGGGGTGCAATAAAGAAGATAAGCCTATATTCTAAATTTAGCAATAATAAAACTAAAATCTTTTTGAATGCTTGATGTCGATGTGCACACATTGGCAGATCTGATAACCAAACATAATTATGGCCTCGTCATGGAAATAATTGACATAGGTTTGAGGGTAATTTCCAGACAACAACGAGCCCTTAACAATTTGGGTTACCAGACCTGCCTACACAAGTACACGTGGGTTGATGTTGACTGATAAGTTTGGTGTCTTGACTTGCCTCTCCAGACAAATCCTACGAGCCTACAACGTTCCGATGGATTACATCAACCGTGGCCATCCTGATCTGAATTTTGTGTGTGGCGATTGTTCTGCATCCATTGGAAAGGGCCGTTACTCTTACAGCAAGCTACCTCATCATTATCAGTTCCTTACTGGCTTTGATGTCATTAAGTATCTCCCTGGATGGACCACACTGGAAGGTTGCTCGGGGTCAGGGGTGGTCTGGGGTCAGTCCTGCCTCCATTTTTTTCCCTTTCCCTCTTTATCAAGATGCATATCATTGCAGGTCTGATAACCGAATGCATTTAAAACGGGCCTTTTTTAAAATTGTTGTAATGAACAATATATTTACCTTGGTTTGAAGGTCTTTCAAATTATAAGAATGAGCCCATGACAACCCGGGTTACCAGACCTGTACAATTTGCCCTTTTATATCTCTTTTTTTCTTTCGTTCTTATCTTTTTTTTTTTCTTCCTTTCATACTCCAAACTAGATTTTTTTATTTTTTTTTAAAATTTAAATTACAAAACCAATTTTTAGAAACGCCAAATCCAAAATGACTTTTTCCACAAGATAGTTAGGTTTAAATCTTTAAAATTTGTAAGTTAAAGCCATTTTATTGGAGTATAAGTCATCAGCAAAAGGTGTCATTAGGATTATACACAAATCACATAGATATTTCATCATATCTGAATCTGATTGTTATACTCGAAGTCGACACAATTCTGAGTATTTGTAATTCGAGGGGGCAGAAAGTTGTTTTAATGAGACCCGTAGCCGTTGTTTTGGTGTTTAGGGATGAAAAATTTTTTATAATCCTCATTTGAAAGTTTCTAAATCAGTTGTGTTTACACATGATTTGTGGAGAGCGTTTCCAGTCTTCGATAGTGCGGTTTAAATAATGAAATAATCACGATTGGGTTGAAAACTTGAGAGACTGGTATGAAAATAATAGCAGGAATACGTCTCAAACTGATGAAAATGATAGCAGGAATACGTCTCAAACTGATGAAAAAGATAGCAGGAAAATCGTCTCAAACTGATGAAAATGATAGCAGAATATCGTCTCAAACTGATGAAAATGATAGCAGGAAAATCGTCTCAAACTGTTTAAAACAAGAGGGGGAGTTGATTATTTTGTCTGAATTCCCCCCCCCCTCCCCCCCCCCGTCATATATTGAGAAGATATTTCAGTGATTCTTGATGGGCAGACCCCTTGATTCTAGGGGGTTTTTTTTTTTTTCTTTCTTTAACCCTTTCCCTACTAATGGCGACTGGATGCGACATTACCGTTACTTGCTAATGCGACTGGATGCGACATTACCGATCACATGCTAATGAGACAGGATGCGTCTCTCGCGAACGGCCTCGTTTTAGCGTAACATAGCAACGAGCTCTCGAGAAACTTCGTTTCAGTGCGAATCCACGTTTTTTAATCGGGGTTTGACGATTCCGTATATCGAAACCGGATGTGTTTATTCAGTTTCGTTTTGAAACTGTGCCCAGTTGAAAATAGCCTACTTTCAACGTTGTTCCAAGCAAAGTTTGAGACAGAATCTGGTTGCAATGGCCTTCGAATTTTGAATTCTATTGTTTTTGAGAACGATTTTTGAGGAAGATGATAATGAATCAGACATCGATGTGGAGCCAGAGAATCTAGAACCAGAGTTTAGATCTAACTCGGACTCTGATCTGACAGCCAAGGTGAGTGTAAACAAAGAAAATGACGTTATTCAAGTGATATTGATAACTAAACTTGAGTTGCTTTGTGTTTGGCTTCTAAATAGATAGATATAATACAGTTTATTTGTAAGTTAAGAATATTTCACAGTAATATGACATCAGTAATTACTTAGCTCCCCCATCCTTCCACTAAGCAACACATGTTAGGCCTTTATAAGCAAATACCTACACGTTGCTGGGTACCTCCCTACACATCATCATTCATTATCTATCATTTTGTCCTTTATGTTGTCATTCAGAACTCTCCATCTCTCTCCTCTTTCTCTACATTTTCAACCTATTAATCAGTCACTGACCTATTACTAAATCCATTTTTCTTCTTTTTTTTTTTTTCTTTCATGTCAGCATCTGATGATGGACAAGCGGCGACGGGCGATCAGGAAATCACTTGGTCAGACATTCTATCCGACGTGACACCACGGATGCAACCCTTCACCGAGCCTCAGGACCTGTCCATTCACTTGAAGGGGATGAGCCTTTTGACTTATTCCAACTGTTTATTGTGATGAGCAGTTGAGAGGATGTGACAGAAACAAACATATATGCCCAACAACAGCAAGCAAGGAAAAGGCGAAGAAGACAAATATGGAAGCCAGTTGACTACAGCGACATCTGCACGTACATCGCAATCAACATCTTCTCGGCCTCAAAAAGCTCCTCCAAACTGCACTCTACTGGTCCTCTGATCCCTTTTGGCGTGAGCCAGCTATTGCTGATGTAATGGGTCGTCAACGTTTTACCAAGATCCACCAATATTTCACTTGGCGGATAGTTCGCAACAACCAACTCGTGATCTTCCGACGTTTGATCCTCTGATACAAAGTGCGTCCTCTCCTCGACCATGTCAGGGACAATGCTACCCCTCTACAAACCCAAACAAAAACTTGCAGTAGATGAAGAAATGGTGGGTTTCACGGGTCGACTGTCATTCAAACAATACATAAAAAATAAACCAACTCCATGGGGCATCAAAATCTGGTGTCTCGCCGAGTCTCTGACACTGGCTACCTGCTAAACTTCAGGTCTACACCGTAAAAACGAGGCAGCATCTCCCCATGCCAGGCTATGACGTTGTGTTTTCTATGGTGCAACCTTATCTGGATCTTCATCACATCGTGTATTTTGACAATTTTTTTAGCTCTCCACGTCTGCTGCTGACCTCCTCCGGCGGGGTACATACTGTTGTGGGACAATTCGACCCAACAGGAAGGGATGGCCTCTTCGCAAACAGAACAGAGGAGAGGGGATGTGGCCATGAAGCAAAATGGCCTTATGGTTGCTACCCAGTGGATGGACAAGAGGCAAATCAATGTGATTTCTACTTCATCGGACCCTTCCACAACTGTTGTTCCTCGTCGTTCCAAGGTCGGAGTTGTGAACCTGGAGATTCCCACGACCTGTTCACGATACAATTCAGGGATGTTTGGTGTAGATTTAAATGACCAATACAGGTCCTACTACTCTGTGGTAGATCAGGAGAAAATGGTGGCGCTATGTGGTGTGGTATTTACTTCAGGTCTGCATCATCAATTCATTTCAACTCTTGAGATCTGCTCGCCCACGGTGCACCACGGGGCACATCAGCCTCAAGTCACCCTGCTGTTCAGGACTTCCATTGTTAAGTCACTACTAAGGAGAGCAGCATAAAAAAAAAATCCAACTGAGGAACCATCAGCTGCAGGACAATCTAGCCTTATGCATCAACACACACTCCTTGTCAGCTATTCCTGTACGCAAGCGACGCTGCTATCAGTGTGCTGTGGATGCATCAAAATGGCAAGTGGCAGAACAAGGGAGACCACGACAGGGTGCCATTTGTGCAACTCCATCTTCATGGAGGATCATGTTATTCAAAATTTCATGAAAATTTAAAAAGTGACAGAAAAACAGTAAGAAAGAACAAAACACTGCCTTTTCATATCCGCTTTTTTCATTTTTTGATTTTATTAAATTTTTTACAAGACATTGTGGACCAGAAACCCAAACAAAGTATAATTTTCTTAAAACACTGCATTCTTTATGGCTTTAATATGGTGTATTAAATTTGATTCTATAATGAATTTGGTGATTTTATATGATTTTTAAAAAAAAATAAGTGTATTTGAATTTAGAGTTATGTCCCTTGGCTTAGCAATTGGGGGTGGATCTGTGAATTTCCCTTAGCAATTCAGCCTGACTTATGTGAACCTGTTAGCAAGGAAAGGGTTAAACTCACAGGAACTGATAGAAACTGATAGACATGTATTCCTTATGTAGTAAAACATGATTACTCTTTGTGAAGAACTGGGTGGGTTCATGACCTTCCATATTGGGCAGGGAGGCACTTACTGTGTCTTCTATCACTCTGTAGCTGTTTTCCCAATTTGCCTTCTGTCTTCGTCTTGGAATGAGATTGTTTTGACCTGGCCCTGGCCAGAGTCCTTGGCTGGCAGGGAAACAGTCAAATGTATTGTTATTATATTGGAGATGATATTTTTTTCCTTGTAAATCATCTCTCTGTTATATGTTATTATATTGTTTTTTGAATT
>NW_027627495.1:0-5121 GCF_034508935.2 Berghia stephanieae
AACTTCTTTTTCTGGTTCCATGCCTGGCCCAAGGCTTAAATACTCCCATGAATTACTCTCCCCCATTCCTCCCTGTCTCTTGTTTTTTCAAACAGCTTTTGGGTTTGTTGGGTTGGTGAAGCCCTTTCAGTTGGCAATGAGTGTTTTTCTTTGCTCCCCCCGGGCCCCGGTTTCCCAAAGGTTATTTTCCAAAACTTCCCAGGTATTCATTCTTATTTTTCCCTTACTATGGTCCAAAAAAGGAAAATTTGTGGGATCCCCCCTTTTAAAGGGGCATTATTTTCCTTTTTTGGGTAGTTTTGTTTTGCACTTTTTCTTCGTTGTTTTGTGTGCGGTAAAAGATATTCTCTGCTTCCTTCTCAAGAAACCACATTTAAAAAGCTTAATGTTCTTTTGTTTTTTCCCGGGCCTTTTTTAGCCCAAAGTTTTCGAAATCCGTAAACAAGTTTGGGCCCACACTAGCACTTCAAGATTTCGGAATCTAACCCCCGGAACGACATCTGTTTTTTTTTCAAAATTTTTTCCCAGGCCCAATGAAGGCCTTTTGGTTTGAGTTTTTTGCCGTATGTCTGGGTTTACATTTTTCCTTCTTTTTGTCACTTTTGAACCTAGGTTTTTAAAAAACTTTTTTACTTTGGGTAAGTTGCTCGCCGTGAATCGTTATATTGCGGGGGGTTGGTTTTTTTTCCCGGGGTTTTTCTGTATTACCATGAAATTGGGGTTTTGGTGATATTCATTTCCCCCATTCCTTTGGGGCTTCACTATCTACTACCACTTTGTAAACAATCTTTTGAATTTGGGATTTCTGTTGTTGCAATGAGTACCGTATCGTCCCGCGTATCTTATATTTTTTATGTTGTGACCTCCCACTTTTATTCCCCCATATTATTTATGCCCCTCATGAATTTTTTCTTGGGATAAAATTAAACCCCCTCTGGTGGGGGCAACACCCCTTGACGGAAAATCCCCCTTTTTTAAAAGAATGGAAATTTCCCCGTAGGGGTTTTCCCATTTTGATAATGCCGCTGGGGGTAGTAAATTGTTTGCCTGAGTCTGAGGCTTTTTTCATCAGCGCCCATGGAGTGCAGTTGTTTTAGTATTTCTTCGTGCGTACTCTATCAAAAACCTTTTTTTTTAGTCGACAAAAAAGAGGTATAATGGGGTTTTTTGAACCCGTAAAAGCTCTTTCACTTAAAACACGGGGGAGGGATATTGCGTTCCTTGTCCCCCTGTCAGGTTGGGAAACCATATTGTTTTCTCCCCGGGGATTTCGGGGTTTAAACTTATTCCTTGCCGGGTTTATAATTATACGCAAAAAGAAATTTTTTTGATGTGGCTTATTTAAAATTATAGTTCTAAAATTTTTTGCATCTGACGCACCTGCTTTTTTTTTGGTAATTTCTATGAAAATAGAGGTTTTCAGAGATCTTTTTGGAATTTTCCCAATTTTTTGTATATATTGTTGAATAAAAATTTGAAGTTTCCATCAATTGCTAGATCTCCTAGGCTTTTTAATACCTCTACAGATTTTCCAAAACAGGGGCCCGTTGCTTTTTAAACCAAAACCCTTTTTCGTTCCATGGCATGTTCAATTTCACTTTTTTGGGGATTTTTGGTCCGCTTAATGGTTCTTTGAATTTTAGTGGTGGTTCTTTTTTATTTGGGTCATTGGGCAGTTGCCTATGTATTTTACCCATGGGTTTCTATATGTTTTTCTTCCCAAATAGCAATTCCCCTTTTTTGTTTTGGAAAACAACTTCCTTTTTTGCTTTGCTTTTCCTTTTTCCCCGAAAAGTTTTTTTTTAAATTTTTTGGGGAGCTTGGGGGGGTTGGGTTTGTATTCCTTTCGAAATTTCGCAGCATTTCCAGTCAGATAGTTCTCGTGTGCCTCCCATGCATTTGGATTTAATGTGGTTGTTCAAAGTTTGGTATTCTGCAGACCCCTGTTGGGATTTTCGCTTTCTTTAAAAAAGGTTTAGAAATTTTATTCCCTGTTTTGAATGAATTTGGGTGGGGGAAAAATAGCAGCTGTTTCCATCCCCCTCCCCCCAGACCCCAAAAAAAATTTTTTTTTTTGGTTTGACTTTTGGTCCCGTCCCCCTTTTAAATTCTAAAAAATTTTGTTTTTTCCCTCGGGTTTTTTTTTTTTTTTTTTTAAAATTTTATTACATTTTTTATTTTTTTTGTTGATTTTTTTTTTTTTTTTTTTTTGTTTTCCCTTTTTTGTTTGGGTTTTTTTTTTTTTTTTTTTTTTTTTTTTTTTTTTTTGTTCTTTTTTTTTTTGATTTTTAAAAACATGTTAAAATTTTTTTTTTTTACCTTTTTAATTTTAAAAATTTTTTATTTATTTATTTATTTTTTTTTATTTATTTTTTTTTATTTAAATTTTTTTTTAAAAATTTTATTTTTTTATTTCTATTTTTTTTTTCTTATCCTTTTTTTTTTTTTTTTACAATTTTGGGGTCATTTTTAAACGACAGGTATTTTCCCCTCTTTTTTTTCCCGGGGAAAAAATAGACCCAAGAAAAATTTTTCCCCCATGGGTTTTTAAAAAAAGGGGAAAGTTTTTTTTTTAAACTTTTTTATTTTTAAAGAGTAATTTTTTCCCAAATGAAAAACCCCTGAAAAACGGACTAAAAAAAAAAAATTTTAAAGGGGTTTCCCCCATTATTTTGTGTTGGGAAATTAAATCTGGCCCGGTGGAAAGTTGTGAGCAATTTTTGGGGTAAAAAAGCAAAAAAGGCCCCCCAAAAATTTTTCAAAGAAAAAAAAAACAAAAAACTTTAACCCCTTTCTCCCCCCTTTTTTTCCCCCCCCTTCCCTTTTTAGTTTTTTACCCCCTACTAAAAATGAAACGACCCCCTTTTTTGAAAGCAAAAAGAAGGGAAACAAAAAAAAAAAAATTAAGCTGACCTCATTATTAAAAAAAACTATCATGTCCACCCACCTATCAACCTACCTACCAACCTACCTACCTATCTATCAATCTCCAACCACCCCCCCCCCACACACACACACACATACACACACACACACATACACACACGCCCCTTTCCCATTCACCCCCTTTAGTTAATGGACTGGTTTGATGACTTTAAAGACGTTTTCGACCACTTCCAATTTTTTGAAACCTATTACCACTTGACAATTCAGGTAAAACGTAGAAGATTCCATGGATTTTGTTATATAGAAGGAACGAAATTTTTTTCGGGCACTCGGCCCTTTGTTTTTGTTTTTAGACTATTTTAATGATTAGTTATCACTAAATTCTATCAATCAGCTTAAAACTTTTACGGTTTTTAAAAACTTTTGTGTTGGACATTATACCAGGCAACGGATGTTAAATTTTTTTTACCTACCGTAGCCCCAAATTTGGACAAAATGGGGTTTCGTCAGTGTGTTTCAACACTGGGGCAATATTATGGCAACATGGTTCTCAAACTTTTTTTCGCAAGGGATTATCTTTTTTTTTTTCCGTCCACCAGTCAAAATCACTTGCTTTGTTGCTGTCCAAGATTGGGTATTTCTAACAAAGTAAAACCGCTTGTTTATGAAAATTGTAAAAAACCATGTGTCAAGCAACAAAATCACCAATCTGCGTTATATATTCAAAAAATGTAACCTTTCACTATGTGGTCATTTTGACACACTTGCAATTACCACTGACCCGACACATAAATGTAATAAAATAGAAGTTCGAAGATGACGTCCTAGGGCCTTTTTTTATTGTTTTTTTCCATCCGCTTTATGATAATGCTCACTGAACTGTTTTTTAAAATGACTATAAATTCACGGATACACAATTTTGTATGTTTGGGCCCTTTTACTTCCGGATGGGAATGTTATGACTTCTTACCAACCCCGATACTACTTTAAAACAGCCCATTAAACAAAAACAAAAAAAAATGCTTTTGCCATACTTTAACTCTGCCAATTTCACAAGCCATGGGTTGACATGCAAAGGGGGTTCCTCGAGACTTTAGATCAGGCCCTGAATCACGAGATCCTTCGCTCCCGGGAAACCCCGGGGTTGGGTTTGGGTAAGACCGGAACTTTTCACATTACCTCTTCGACTCCAGTGTGATGAAATTTCCTGCAATGGGAAGAACGGGGGTTTTTTAAAATCTACTAGACAAGACAACAAGGGCCCCGGGAATTTGTTTTAATAAATTTTAAATACGTCACTAAAGCCTTTTTTTTATATTTGCCATCCGCGTTTGTGATTTTTCTCACTGAACGTATTTAACCCAAATAATAAAATTCATGTTACACAAATTTTGTGTTGTTCCCTTTTTACTTCCGGATGGGAATGTTTTGAGCTTCTTAGACAAGCGCATACTATCTTAAAAGATGCTTTTGTAGTAAATTTAAAAAGCCATTGGGGAATAATGAAATCGTGCCTGGAAAAAAGCATAATATCAACTTGTTTTTGACATTAAACATTCGTTTAAATTTTGTAGCAGATGAAGATCGTGTTGCTCAAAAAAAAAACAACAATATAACCTCACAAGGAGACAAAAAAAAAAACACTTTAAATCCTTAACATTAGATAGTCGGCAAACAACTTCCATTTTCAATAGTTTTAATGACTTACGAAATGCAGTTCTGAAATTGGAGCCAAAAATTCTTTTAAATTTTACGATTTTTCGTAATTTGTACGCAGGTCTCGATATATAAACTCTCTCTTCCTCTCTCTCTCTCTCTTCTTCTCTCTCTCTCTCATCTTTTCTCTCTCTCCTCTTTTCTCTCTCTCTCTTCCCTCTCTCTCTCTCTTTTTTTTTTTCCCCTCTCTCTCATACCTAATATCATATCCAAAAGAGCGCGTTAAACCCCTCCCAAAATCAACACACAAATAAACCACAAAACACAACAAACACAACAACACACACAAACACACACACACACACAAACACAAAATCCCACAGACACATACACATACAAATGGTGCCTTCTTTGAAAGCAAGCAAAATGTGTGCAATGGCCTCTTTTGTCGTCATTTTTGTATGTTAATTTTAAATTTTTTGTAAAGTCATAAAGATTATCTGTCTGTGCTCGAGTTGCCGTGTCTATCGGAGATCTCATCCAACCTCTTCTGTCTGTCTGTCTGTTGTCTTTTTTTGT
>NW_027627496.1:0-5120 GCF_034508935.2 Berghia stephanieae
GTTAAATATTGATGTCACAATATGTCAACATGAATTTACTTACATTTTGAATGGTTTGAAATAAAAATTATAATAATTCTAATAATCATAGTAAGTAAGTAAAAAAAAAGAAAGAAGTAGAATCAAAATATTTTATTTACTATTTAGCTTCTTAAAATTTGGGAAATCAAATGTGAACAATCGCAAAAAATACAAACAGTTGCCGGGACGGTTGTTCGGGACAGGATTATTATAAGCTTCTGAAAGTCTCATTTGTGGGGAAAAACGATAAAAAAAAAACACAAGAAGCGGAGATAGATATGATTTCTGTCATACTTTTCATGTGCAGCTGGAAGCTGGTAAAGTAACACATTTCTGTGACTTTTTGTCATGCTTTCCAAGGGAATCCCAAGTTAAAAATAATTGAAATCTCTAGTCTGAGACTCCGCACAAGTAGTCCGTGACTTGATAGTCAGAGACAAAGTCTGACTCTATAAATTGCTTGGTTTTAGCAGGCTCGGACTTTCCCACGTCTTGGACAATGAAGTATCAGACTTCGTTATTGTTCGAGACCATTATAGTCTCGATCCCTTTGTCATTAAGTTTGATGACATTGAATGATGTATGTCTTGCTTCTTTTATGTCAATTCGTCTTAGTTTTATTTTTGATTTATGCCACCAAAAGGTTGTGGTTGTGGCAAGATCAGCAACCCTGTGCACTTTTACACCCTGGCGAGATCTTCTAAAAGATTTATTGATACATAGATGGTCAATATGGTTTTCTGTTTTCTTGAGAGGAGATATTTTTGTGGTTTTGTGCATGTCTTTATGAGGGAATACTTCTTCCAATCACAAAATCATTATCAGTACAAAGTCCTTATCAGCTCATTTGACTTTACTAGCCACCACCACCAGTGGGGATACCGATACTGCAACGAGACTGGTATACAACTTCAAATAACGGATGGACTGTAACGATCTGCACCTAGTATATGATCCTACGACCAAGTATATCTTCAGGGGCACGCGCCATAAGAAGGTGTATACTCCTGACCTAACCCTCGTGACAAAAGAAGCCAACGGAAATCCTTTGTAAGTTCAGCAAACAGTCACTCGGCGACTTCACGCATAGGCAACACAGACCGGAACGTTACAACTGGAGTGACAATCCGAGATTGCAGACTCTCCAACTCTGCAGGTGGCTAAGTGGGAGGAATCTTTTTCTCTATATTGAGCAGGTCTGCCCTGCTTCTCTCCCGAGAATTGAGTGCAGCCATTAACGATGCGAAGAACGGCAAAGCAGCAGGGATAGATTGTGTATATCCCGATATGGTGACGCATCTGGCCCCAGGGCACGGGCCTGGCTGGCAGAGGCAATGTCCGACGTCCTTGCAAAAGGAAAGCTTCCACAAGTATGGAAGCATGCGACGATAGTTGCCATCCTGAAGCCAGGGAAACTAGCGAAGGAGGCCGACAGTTACAGACCATATAGCTGCTGAGCTGTCTTTTACAAATTGTTGGAGCGTGTTCTATAAACCGATGGGGGCCGGTCCTAGACGCTGCCCTGCCACCCGAGCAGGCGGCTCAGGGAAGGGAGGTGCAGCCACGGAGCAGGTCATTGCCCTTACAGAGCATATTGATCACGGGTTTGAGAGAAAACAGCAAACAGGTGCTGTCTTTATAGACTATTAGCGGCGTATGATACGGTCTGGTGCGAAGGGTTGATGCTCAAACTTGCAAAAACCATAAGGTGCAAAAAGACCTTGAATGTTTCTCTTCGATCTTTAGGGGAAAGGCAACACGTCGCGCTGGGAGACGCCACGAGCAAAGTAAGAAAATTGAAGAATGGGTCCCTCAGGAGTCAGTACTTGCGCCAATGTTGTTTAACGTTTACATTAGCGATATGCTAACACTTCCTCCTGAGGCTTGGATACGCGGACGACTGGGCACTCGTTACTCCGAGTAAAGTGTGGACCCGTCTCGAGAGCGTACTTAGCGAGGACGTCACCAGACTCAAATCCTATTTCGACAAGTGGTACCTGAAGATGAACACTTCAAAAACCTGTGGCCACTGCATTTCACCTATGCAGTGCTTGGCACAACCCGCAAACTGAATGTCCTAGTCGGGACAGCCACTCCCATATGAGCCGCATCCAAAATATTTATCGGGTGCATCTCGAAGGGGTTGCCCGGGAAGATAGGAAAAAAAATTTTATTCTTCTGGGGGAAGCTGGGGGGATCGATTTTGGGGCGCGTCAAGCGTTTCCTGAGAACGTCCCCCTTGGGCACTTTTTGTTTATTCCACCGCGGAGTTTTGCGCTCCATTGGGGGGTAGAAGCGAAACTTTGGGAAAAGGTGGTGAAAAACCCTTCGAAAGGGTCGTGCACATAGTGCCCGGGAACGCTAAAAAATTTTCCTAGAAAAGGGGGGCCCATAAACAGCAACCCAGCCCCCCCCCCCCCCCCTTATGCCCGAAGGGAGACGATTAGGGGAAAAACTGGCTGGGGTAAGATAATGAGATGCCATAATGGAGGGGGCCCCCCCGTTTGGCCCGAAAAAAGTCCCGGCAACCCTTTTTCGCAGACCCCTGACAAAGGCAGAGTGACATACGAGATGGAAGCCGTTTGGGACGAATTCAATCACTCGGGGGGGCGGGAGCCTACATTTCCTCAAAAGCTTGGGAGAAGTTGTCAGGCTTTTGAAAACCAGTAAAGGAAAACATTGGGTGGCTGCGAATCGGTTTTGGTCGAGGAGCTGGCCCAAGGCAAATGCGTTACATCGGGGGGGCTTACTACCCCGTTTCCCAAAATTTTCCCCCCTGTGGGGGAAGAAACCCCCCGGGGCGGCAGAGGGAAACTAGTTTTAAAAAGGGGTGTTGTGACGATGCCAAACCCGGGGGGTTTTCGACGTTTAAAGCATGCGGACCGGGCTTTGCGTTTTATCGATCGTCATAAATAGTAGTGTGAGAACCAAAGAGGTGCCCGGCCCCCCTTTCGGGAAAAAACAAGGGGGTTAACCCGCAGACCTTCCCCCCGGGCGGAGTGTTTGATTACTTTCAGTTCGGCAGAGAAAAAGGAAACAAAGTTGGCAAGGGTATACTGAAAAAAAAATTTGGAAACCCAACCGGAAAATTTTTTAAAGGTGCCCCCAGAAAGGGGAGCAAGGGCCCTTTTCCAAGAAAAATAAAGAACCGTAGCAAAAAGGGCTCGAAAACAATTCAGTCTTTTGAGCACGGTCTCCCCAAGGCTATCGTGCGATTTTGGACTCGCTAAACCCCCGGACGCGAAAAGAAATGGTTTTCCCCGTTCAATCCCCTAGAAGTTGGTACAGCAACTAGCAATGTTAAGAATGAAAGAGCAAGGATTGATGGTAGATATCCTGATATGATGACGAATCTGGGTTTAGGGAAGGAAGGGGCTAACAGACTCGTATTACTTCTATTTACAAATGTCTGGAGCGTTTGTTACTGAACCGATAGGGGCTGGTTCTAGACGCAACCCTGCCACCCGATCCGGCCGCCTTCAGGAAAAGAGGTACACAGGAGCAGGTCAGTGACCTTATGGAGCATTATTGAGCAGATCAGAGCATAAATGGTGCTGTATTCATAGACCTATCAGAGGTGTACATTACGGATGGTTGTGAAGGGGTTAAGGCTCAAACTTGCAAAAAATTATCATTTGCAAAAAGCCCTTTAAAGGTTTTCCCCATAATCCAAAGGGGAAATTCAATTCCATGTTCACAAAAGACACCACGACCAGTCGGGAAACTGAGGAATGGGGCCCCTTGGGGGATCTGTTCTGACACAATGTTTTAGGGGCATGCCGAAAAAACTTCTTCCCTGAGGCTGGGATGTGCGGACTTTTAGGCATTGGGTTACCAAAGTAAGGCTTTGAACCCCTTTTCGAGGGGCAACTCAGGGGAGGATTTTACAGATTTAAATCCTACTTTGTTAAGAATGACCTTTAAAAAACCGTGGCACAGCTTTCCATCGGGCCCAGTGGCTGGAAACCCCGATACTTTATTTCCTATGGGGGGACCAAAAATTCTCCCAAATCCGAAGTCCCCGGGGGTTTACGCCGCCCAAAAAGCCTTACCTACCCGGGTCCATCTCAAAAGGAGTTGCCCGGGAAAATAAAGACCAAAGAAAAAAGTCCCTTTTGGGGAAACTGGCGGGAAAGAACTTGGGGTGCTGATCAAACTTGAGCTTTTTATTTAAACAATATCCACTAAACGTGCTCAAAGCGCTTTACAATGGGTTTTTGATCAACAGCAACACGAAACATGTAGACCGAGACATTTTACTATTATTATTACTATTTTTCCGACATTGACAACGCTGCTTACGGCCGGGAATCATTTTGCACCTGGACTCAACTAGCGCCAATTGAAGGGTCGAACCCAGGCCTTCTGATCCGAAAGCGGGGCCCTCCACTTCCACAAGCCGCACAAGCACTTCCAGGCTTTTGGCTGGCACTATGCTATTTCCCCCACGGAGTATTCCCCCTCCATTGTGGGGGAAGAGCAGGGGCGTTTTTAGAAGGGTGATGAAAAAATTCGCAAGTCCATAATATATAAATATATTTATATAGGAACTCGGGGCAACGCCCCAATAATGGCGCAATCAAGCCCTATCCCCGCATTCCCGGCGGGGACGATTTCAACTGGCTGGTTTTAAACCCCCTCCTTAAACCCGCCCTTTTTTTAAATTTTTTTCCCCCCCAAATTCACACCCAACTAACATAAAAAAAGATTTTTTTTCACTCAAACACAATTTGCAGTAAAATTCTTTTCGATCATAATTTCTTTAATATAACATGCTCAACAACGACTGTTCATTTTTTTGAAAATGTTAAAGATTACAAAAGAAATTTGAATAAGAAAAATGTTTGGGTTTTCTCGTAACGAATGTAAAAATTTTTCCCATATTGGTATGGAAGGGGTTTAAAACCAACAGAAAATAATGAGGAAAAACCCCCTCCGGCACATTGGGGACGATGCCCCGTTTCGACCGAAACAATACCCGGGAACCCTTTTACTTTGCTCCTTTACCGGGCAGCGCTGCGCAAAATTTGAAATGGAATCGATTTGGACGAAAATTAAATTTCCCCCTTTTTCAAGGGGAAAACTAGAAAACCCGGACG
>NW_027627497.1:0-5120 GCF_034508935.2 Berghia stephanieae
ACATTTTCCTCTTAGTCTATTGTGCCTTTGGGCGGAATAGGGTGACTTGGCTACTTCGCTGAATACATGACACAATCTAACAATCCTTATTTCGGGTGATCGAAAATAAATGATTTTGTGTTTCTTTAACCCAAGGCTGTCTTAGACAAGTTACAGGTTCTGAAGGCAAAATTTCGTCTATTAATTATGGGTTGGAATACCCGTCCAATCTTGATTGTGACTGGGTCATCGAAGGACGGCAGGACCGGTTTGTTCACCTCAACTTTGATCCATTGTTCGACGTTGAGAACGTCCAATGACTACAGCTGTGGTTACGATTATGTCGAGGTATATTGAATTTACTAAATTAAATGAAGACTCGCCTGTTACATGGGGATGATATTTGATTATAATTCCATAAACCCCAACATTTTGGGGGACTTTACAGGAGGACGGAAACACGTACAAAGTGACGTCACTCTTCGAAGCGAATTTATTTTAGATTCACAGGCAGACACCAGATAGACAGTAGGGGCAATGCTAGTAACATTCTAAATCCTAATACAAACCAATCATAGTATTCCAAGCTGTAAAAAATAACAATTTTATATGAATATTCGCTTGTCGAAATTGAGTCACAGCGAAGCCATCGTAAACTTATAGCCTGCCACTGATTTTTTAAAATGGCGTCAAAAGACAAGTCTTTTGCCACAAAAGAAAACAAATCGTGAGTTGTATTCAATAGTTCAACCAATGGGATCAACTTGTTTTCTTGAGCTCTACTAACAAACAACTCATTAGACGGTGCAAAAACCTAAAAATGACGTCAAAAGACAAGTCTTAGAGGGTTCTAGTGTCAGGCTATAAATTAACGATGGCTGCGGCCACAGACGGGTCCAAGAAATCGTGACGTCTCTAGTACGTGTTTCCGTACTTATGGAAAGTCAACCAAAGTCATTGAGGGTTTATGGAATCAGCCATATCGCACAGTTGATTAGGACCCCGAATGACGAGAATGTTATCTTGGACATTAAAAGCCAATTGAACTTTTTCACAGAATCCAAAACGAGAAGTTTGACAATGTTTTCAAACTTGAGTGACCTCTCTTTTGTAGCTGAATACAATGGCCTTGATTGGTGTCCTTGACGTGGAGAGAAAACACGTCATTCAATCCCTCTCCAAGGAATGAAATGTAAAAACCCAATGCAATTCTGAAAAGGGCCAATATTTCTATTTAAACGGTATATAAAGTTGTTAAAAGAATTGTAGAGAGAATAGGTCTGATGCAAAAAGAAAGATGGGGTTTTTCGAAAGAAAAACCCATAATTGATAATAAAGATATGGATAGACTTAGTGTCGC
Organism: Berghia stephanieae; assembly: GCF_034508935.2. Lineage (NCBI taxonomy): Eukaryota > Metazoa > Mollusca > Gastropoda > Nudibranchia > Aeolidiidae > Berghia > Berghia stephanieae. The sequence goes on from NW_027627497.1 coordinate 1,340, forward strand.
ATTCTCTTGTCAACTTAATGTTACCCCTTTACAATGAGAACTTGAATATTAGAACATTTTAAAGGGGAAGTAATGGGGTGAGTTAAGTGGAAAGATTTTTCGGGATGTGTTCGTTATAAGCAGGGACAGTCAACGATAATTCCAATCCCTTTGTTGATTGTGTGGCAAGAAACAAAGGGTGTTCTGTTAATTTTGGAGCCACCAATGACAGTAAAAGTATTGTTATAGTAGTATAGTAGTAGTTGTAGTAGTAGTAGTAGTAGTATAGTAGTAGTTAGTAATAGTGACATAGTAGTAGTGAGTAGTAGTAGTAGTTAGTAGTATGTAGTAGTAGTTAGTAGTAGGTAGTAGTAGTGGTAGTAGTAATAGTAGTAGTAGTAGTAGTAGTAGTAGTAGTAGTGGTAGTAGTAGTAGTAGTAGTGTAGTGTAGTAGTAGTAGTAGTTAGTTAGTAGTAGTAGTAGTAGTTGGTAGTAGTAGTAGTAATAGTAGTAGTAGTAGTAGTAGTAGTAGTAGTAGTAGTGGTAGTAGTAGTAATAGTAGTAGTAGTAGTTAGTAGGTAGTAGTAGTAGTAGTAGTAATAGTAGTAATAGTAGTAGTAGTAGTAGTAGTAGTAGTAGTAGTAGTAGTAGTAGTAGTAGTAGTAGTAGTAGTAGAAGTAGTAGTAGTAGTAGTAGTAGTAGTAAGTAATACTACTGTAGTAGTAGTTAGTAGTAGTAGTAGTAGTAGTATGTAGTAGTAGTACAGTAGTAGTAGTAGTAGTAGTAGTAATAGTAGTAGTAGTAGTATAGTAGTATGTAGTATAGTAGTAGTAGTAGTAGTAGTGTGTAGTAGTAGTAGTAGTAGTATAGTCGTAGTAGTAGTTATAGTATTGCAGTGTCATGTTGGTGATATCAATATAATGATGAACAACATCTTCCAATCCCGATTTCAGGTGTTTGACTCCGGGCCTGATGGAGATCTTGTTAGTCATGGGAGGTTTTGTGGCGTCCAACCACCACAAAACTCATTTCATCCACCCAAAAGATGATCATCCGATTTCACACAGATGAGAGCAAACAGGGAAAAGGTTTCTCTGCCTCTTGGGATATTGGTAATTTATTGTTAAGTGGAAGCCGGAATAGGAATCCCGTTAAAAAGAATAACCGTTTATTTTAAATGTTTGTTTTTTCTTTCTAAAAATTTTTTTACATAATATTTCATGGTGTTTAACTCCGCCGGTTTATAGGGGTATTTCGGGGAAGTAACATGTCTAAATTTTTAAAAAAATGATAATAATAATAATAATAATAATAAAAATAATAAAATAATAATAATAAAAAATAAAAATAAAAATAAAAAAATAATAATAAAAATTTAATTAATAATCCTCATCATCTCATCATCATCGGTCGCGTCTCGTATATCCTATTCTTTAAAAACTTGATTTTTTTTAGCATTGTATTTTTTTGGGGGTTTTTTTAAAGTTGAGGGGACGCTTTGGGCTCAGGGGGATGGTCTTTGCTTGTACCCAAAAGGTATCGATTCGATTCGCTGCGTTGTGTGACCTTGAGCAAGTCATTTTACTCTAGCTCAATTTGCGGGCTGCACTGCAGTACGGGGGGTTTCCGTATTCCTTGGGTATGGAATAGCCCTAGAGAAAAATTTTCCCTAGGGATAAATTAAAAAGGGGAATTTTATTTATTTTTTATTGAAATTATCTCTTCACATGCGGAGAGGGTTTTCCAAAGTAAAGGGGAAGTGAGTCCCTAGTTTTCCGGGTCCCTCTACCAAATAACATGGATTGAAATGGCTGATACAACCCGATGATATCCGCCTCTGACGTTAAATGTTCCCTTCTTCGGGGGGAAATACAGATGCGTCAGACTATTTTGAGGAAAGCCTATTGTATTTAAGATAACTTTGTAATGAGTCTTAACTCTCCCCTTTTTCAGTTTTTTCCCCAAAACTTCTCATCAACTAACAAAAAAATATTTTTTTTTATCACCTGACTTAAATAGCATAAAATTTTCCCATATAAAATTGCTCTCAAAACATGCTTACAACACCCACACTTTTTCATTTTCTTTAAATGTTAGATGTACAAACGAAATTTAAATAAAAAAAATGTTGGTTATATCGAACAAAAGTGACGATTTTCCTATAGTTGGTTAAGAAGGGGGTTAAAAAATGGCTCGTGTACTGAAGTTGTGACTGAAAAAAGTCATTAAAAAAAAATGAAAATTTAAAAAACCTTGAGATTTTGTATTGTGCAATCCCCACAAACGTGCTCAAAGCGTTTACAAAGGGGCCCCTGCCCCACGAAAACCTTAACACGGGGGATGTAGGAAAGGCGCTGTGAGGCGATATTACAAATTTTTTTTGGGTAAAGACAACCTGGTTTACGGCCAGGTTTCATTTTCACCCTAAGACGGGGAAGGGGTGAGTAAAATCCCTTTTCCCAAGGGGTCAACTATGCGCTAAAGGCTCGACCAGGGTTTCCCATCCGAAAAACGGGGGTCAACCATAAGACCACTAAACGACATATTCTTTAGGTAAGCTATTTGTATTTCAAATAACTTAATAATAAGCACAAAAATGTCATTTGTGTAATTCGGCCCGGAGCCGGAGTTTATCCCCATTAATTGTGAAAAGAACAATAACAAATTGCTTTCATCTTTTGGGTAGGACGTTTGTCTATCGCAAAAAATGTTCCGCAAAACTAACGTCACAACTACCCATAATGCGGGTGGCTAAGAAGGGGGGGGGGGGGGGGGGGCGAAAAAAAATTCGATGCAATTTACGTGTGAAGCAGGGGCTCTACCAAAGGGCTATCGGGACCCCCCCCCCCCCCCCCCCCCCCCTCCCTTTTTATTGATACGACCTAAATCAAATGATGCCTTTTACTAAAATATTGGACTGTAAAAAAAACGAACAAAAAAAAACTTAGTTCGAAAAAGGGAAAAAAAAAACATGCAGTTGCGTTTTGGATAAAACCCCTTTAAAACAATAACAAAAGAATAAAAAAATAAATACATTAATTCATTCCGAGGATGCCAGGGGAAAAGAATTTGTACGTTTTTTTTGATAGTAAGTACAGTACGAAATATCGTACCGAAATTTGTCAAGAGACTACCAAAAACTTTTCGGTCGTATGTCGGTATTTAAAATGATGTATAACAATAATATAAAAAAAAAATTTTTATTATTTAAATTTAAAAAAAAAAAAATAAAAAAAAATAAATAATAAAAAAAATTAAAATAAAATAAAAATAAAAAATTAAAAAATAAAAATTAAAAAAAAAAAAATATTATAAAAAAAAAAAAAAAAAAAAAAAAAAAAAAAAAAATAAAAAAAAAAAAAAAAAAAAAAAAAAAAAAAAAAAAAAAAAAAAAAAAAAAAAAAAAGAAAAAAAAAAAAAAAAAAATAAAAAAAATAAATTAAAAAAAAAAAAAAAAAAAAAAAAAAAAAAAAAAATTAAAAAAAAAAAAAAAAAAAAAAAAAAAAAAAAATTATTTTTTTTCCCCTTATCATTTATTTTTTTTTTTATTTTAAATATTTTTAAAAAATTCCAAAAAACCCCCCAAAAAAAAATATAATAATAAAATTTATAAAATAAATTTTTAAAATCTTATATATATATCAATACATAAATTACCATACTCCATCACAACCCCCAAAAAACACATCATTATCTCCATCACAAAATATTTCAAATTCACACTCTACACTAAATATTCCTCTCCCAAAACAAATCCAAACAAAACCCCCCCCCCCCCCCCCCCCCAAAACAACACCAACCA
>NW_027627498.1:0-5119 GCF_034508935.2 Berghia stephanieae
TCTTTTTTTTCTTCTTCTTTTTTTTTCCCTTTTTTTTTTTTCTTCTTTCTTCTTTCTTTTTCTTTTCTTTTCTCCTTTCCTTCTCCTTTTTCTCCTTCTTTTCTTTTCTTCTTCTTTCTTTTTTTCTTTTTTCTTCTTTTTTTCTTCTTCTTCTTTTCTTTTTTCTTCTTCTTCTTCTTCTTCTTCTTTTTCTTTCTTCTTCTTCTTCTACTTCTTCTTTTCTTCTTCTTTTTGTCTTGTTTCGTCTTCGCTTTCTTCTTCTTCTTCTTTTTTGTCTTTTCTTTTGTCTTTTCTTCTTCTTCGTCTTTCTTTTTCGCTTCTTTTCTTCGTCTTTTCTTCTTGTCTTCTTCTTTTTTCGTCTTCTTTTCTTTTGTTTTTTCTTTTCTTTTTCTTCTTCTTCTTCTTTTTTCTTTTTTTCTTCTTCTGTATAAAATGTTTTTCTTTGAAAAAGTTTTTGATAAATTTTAATTTCATTGCACCCACCATTCACTTTCCCTTATTTTATCTTTTATTCATGTATATTCATTCTTATACTTTTTTATTGTCAAATATTTTTAAGTCTATCATGTTGGTTTTTTTTTTGGAATGAAATTTAAAAATCATTTAAACTTTAAATCATTTATGCAAATATAACTTTAGCTTTTTAAAAACAAATATTCATTTATTTAATTTTGATTAGTTGAGTATATTTTTTTGACATGTAAATGCTTTACTTAAAGAAATGATTTGTTTTAGAAACCTTCTGTTAAACTTACAAGATCGCTTTAATATCATTTATAGTATATTCTAATACCCTTTTTTTGGCGATGCCTATACATTTTGTTTTATTAGCAAAATAAAAAAATTGGATATGGCATTTTATTTGGCATCTTTTAAAGAAATCACCAACATGTTCTAATGATTGTAATAACCATTAAATGTTTATTGCTCGCATAAATTATAAGATGCTACACTTTCTAACATAGATTTTTAAATCGTGATATTTAATGACATTGTATATAGTTTTGATGAGTGTTTATAAAAATGTATTTATGACATACATATGTATCTCATGTATATAGAAAATGCACATATTCTTGTGGGGCTGTATTTATATTGTCTTTTACATTGATCCAATTTTATTTCCATACTGTTTGGTGACCTGCCACTCAAAACTTTCATAATTCTCAATTATATCGGCTCAGACCACTCAGAGAAAATGTTTAATTTTTAATCACATTCTTAGCTTGTTAAATTTGATATGTCCACATGATTAAGTGTGACTAATTCTTAAGTTAAGATATTTTTATGGCTGAAGTGGTGAGAGTGAAAACGCGTCTTGTAAAAATAATTAATGCAGTTGTGAAATGATAAACACTTCTGCTAAAAGGAATACAGTTTTGTCCTTTCCAACGTTTTGAAATTATGATGTATTATAGAAGTAACCATATTTTTTTGTGGTTTGATTAATTGGAGATCATCATCATCATCATCATCAATCGTGTCGCACCAGTGGTGGATCCATTGGATGGCTTCAGGGTGCAGCCTCTCAGGTCCAGATCACTGATATGTGGTCCAAGTTCGCACTAGTGAAGGATGTGGTCCATGTTTTGAGCCATGTGTCCACATTGACATCGGCAGTCTGAAGAAAGTCCCCCCAATTTTGTAAGGTAGTTTTGGTCTTCCCCACTTTAGACCTTGTCCGTTCAGTGTCAACCAATCTTTCCTGGGGAGATTTTACTCCGCTTGGCAGTTCTTCTTTGGGTTCCTGAATGGCATCATTTGGGCAGCAGTCCCATTCTTTCCTTGAATGCACTCTGTATATGGCTGCATGGTCTGGGTGGATGCCTTCAGTTGTCAGGAAGCTTGTTGTAAAAATAATTAATGCAGTTGTGAAATGATAAACACTTCTGCTAAAAGGAATACAGTTCCAACGTTTTGAAATTATGATGTTTATAGAAGAAACCATATTTTTTGTGGTTTGATTAATTGGAGATGACACATTTTCATGTGACTGAATCCAAAGTTAGTGAAAGAGTGAAAGTTCATATCCTGAAATTACAATGCAGTAGTACGTAAGTGCACTTCTGCTAAAGATAAAACGAATTTGTCATTTTCAAAATGTTAAGCTTTTTTTCTCCTTTCTTTCACACTTTTCCATACCAGCCAAATTTACCCTAAAACTGTTTTGAGGAAAAGGTTCACCAATATGATTTTGATATCCATTCACCTCATTTTGTATGTTATAATGATGATTTCCCTTTAAATTTTTTAACATAGGGATATCACCTTTATCAAATTTCTAAACATTTTCTTCTTCTTCTTCTTCTTCTTCATTTTTATTCTTCTTTTAAATTTTCCCCCTCCCTTCCCATCCTTATCCTCCTCCCCCTCCCTCATCTTATTCTTTTTTTTCTTATTTTTCTTCCTTGTCCTGTTCTTTTGTTGTTGTTTGTTGTTGTTGTTGTTGTTGTTGTTGTTCTTCTTTCTTCTTCTTCTTCTTCTCTTCTTCTTCTTCTTTTTCTTCTTCTTCTTCTTTCTTCTTCTTCTTCTCTTTTTCTTCTTCTTCTTCTTCTTCTTCTTTTCTTCTTCTTCTTCTTCTTCTTCTTCTAAATACTCTTCTTTTCTCTTCTTCTTCTTCTCTTCTTCTTTTCTTCTTCCTTTCTTCTTCTTCTCTTTTTCTACTTCTTCTCTTCTTCTTCTTCTTCTTCTTCTTCTTCTTTTTTTTCTACTTCTTCTTCTTCTTCTTTTTCTTCCCTTTTTCTTCTCTTCTTCTTCTTTTTCTTCTTTTTTCTTCTTCTTTCTTCCTCTTCTTCTTTTTCTTCTTCTTTTTCTTCTTTCTTTTTCTTCTTCTTCTTTCTTCTTCTTCTTTTTCTTCCTTCTTTATTCTTCTTTTTCTTTTACATTCTTCCCATCTCCTCCTCTCCCATCCTTCTCCTCCTCCCATCCTTCTCCTCCTCCCCATCCCATCTTATTCTTCTTTTCTTCTTTTTCTTCTTCTTCTTCTTCTTCTTCTCTTCTTCTTCTCTTCTTCTCTTCTTCTTCTTCTTCTTCTTCTTCTTCTTCTTCTCTTCTTCTTCTTCTTCTTCTTCGTCTTCGTCTTCGTCTTCTTCTTCTTCTTCTTTCTTCTTCTTCTTCTTCTTCTCTTCTTCTTCTTCTTCTTCTTCTTCTTCTTCTTTCTTCTTCTTCTTCTTTCTTCTTCTTCTTCTTCTTCTTCTTCTTCATTTTTATTCTTCTTTTACATTTTCCCCTCCTCTTCCCATCCTTATCCTCCTCCCCCTCCCTCATCTTATTCTTTTTTTTCTTCTTTTTCTTCCTTGTCCTGTTCTTTTGTTGTTGTTGTTGTTGTTCTTTCTTCTTCTTCTTCTTCTTCTTCTTCTCTTCTTCTTCTTCTTCTTCTTCTCTTCTTCTTCCTTCTTCTTCTTCTTCTTCTTCTTCTTCTTCTTCTTCTTCTTTCTTCTTCCTCTTCTTTCTCTTTCTTCTTCTTCTTCTTCTTCTTCTTCTTCTTCTTCTTCTTCCTTCTTCTTCTTCTTCTTCTTCTTCTTCTTTCTTCTTCTTCTTCTTCTTCTTCTTCTTCTTCTTTTTTCTTCTTTTTCTTCTTCTTTTTCTTCTTCTTTCTTCTTCTTCTTCTTCTTCTCTTCTTCTTCTTCTTCTTCTTCTCTTCTCTTCTTCTTCTTCTTCTCTTCTTCTTCTTCTTCTTCTTCTTCTTCTTCTTCTTCTTCTTTCTTATCTTCTTCTTCTTCTTCTTCTTCTTTATTCTTCTTCTGTTTTACATTCTTCCCCATCTCCTCCTCTTCCCATCCTTCTCCTCCTCCCCATCTCCCATCTTATTCTTCTTTTTCTTCTTCTTCTTCTTCTTCTTCTTCTTCTTCATCTTCTTCTTCTCTCTTCTTCTTCTTCTTCTTCTTCTTCTTCTTCTCTTCTTCTCTTCTTCTTCTTTCTTCTTCTTCTTCTTCTTCTTCTTCTTCTTCTTCTTCATTTTTATTTTCTTTCCCATTTTCCCCTTCTCTTCCTCTACCATGCTTCTCCTCCTCCTCCCTCATCTTCTTCTTCTTCTTCTTCATCTTCTTCTCTTCTTCTCTTCTCTCTCTTTTTCTTTTTCTTTTTTCTTCTTCTTCTCTTCTTTTTCTTGTTGTTGTTCTTCTTCTTCTTTTGCTAGAGTAACATATATTGCCATTGTACTGTGCGTTTATTTGCTCCTTGCCAAGGAAGAAATATATCTATCGTAAGGAAATGGCCAAAAGTATTTTATCTTTTTTACTTGTTTAATTTATATAATACGATGTTGAATTAAGCAAAGTCATATATGGAATTTAAACAAAATGAAATAAATTGTAATTGATATGGCATTTTATTGGCATCTTTAAAGAAATCACCAACACGATCTAATGATTTGTAATAACCATTAATGTTTATTGCTCGCATAAATTATAAGATGCTACCACTTTCTAACATAGATTTTTAAATCGTGATATTTAATGACATGTATATAGTTTTGATGAGTGTTTATAATAATGTATTTATGACATACATATGTAATCTCATTGTATATAGAAAATGCACATATACACTTGTGGGGCTGTATTTTAATTGTCTTTTAACAATTGATCCAATTTTATTTTCATACTGTCTGGTGACCTGCCACTCAAAACTTTCATAATTCTCAATTATATCGGTCAGACCACTCAGAGAAAATGTTTAATTTTTGAATCACATTCTTAGCTTGTTAAATTTGATATTGTCACACATTAGTGTACTAATTCTAAAGTTAAGATATTTTTTATGGCTGAAGTGGTGAAGTGAAAACGCGTCTTGTAAAAATAATTAATGCAGTTTGTGAAATGATAAACAACTTCTGCAAAGAATACAGTTTTGTCTTTCCAACGTTTGAAGTTATGATGTAATTATAAAGTAACCATATTTTTTGTGGTTTGATTAATTGGAGATCATCATCATCATCATCATCATCATCATCATCACATCATATCGTGTCGCGCCAGTGTGGATCCATTGATGGCTTCAGGGGTGCAGCTCTCAGTCCATATCACTGATATGTGTCCAAGTTCGCACTAGTGAAGATGTGGTTTCCTGTTTTGGGCCATGTGTCCACATTCCGGGGGAAGGTCCCCCCCTTTTTTAA
>NW_027627499.1:0-19119 GCF_034508935.2 Berghia stephanieae
AATACCTGTCTCATACGGATTACTGCGACTAAGTCACCGGTGTTTACCTTAGTCACATCTTTATTCTCTCCTAAAAAAGGAAGAAAAAAAAAACATTCGGAGGGCTTCGCAATTTTTTGTTACTGTAGAGGTTGCCATGATAAAAGTAGTCATTCCAGTGGTGAAAGTTAACTTAAAACTTATATAATTCTCTTGATTGACTTCTATAAAACGTTGAATTAGTTTAAAACAGTCTCATTTAAGAACAGAATACAATTGTCCGGTTTTTATGACAATTTATCCCTCAATTGGATTCAATAGTCTGATGTCACGTCGCACATTAACGGCGGCAATCGTGGTTCTAAACAAAGAAAATCATTCCTTTTTTTCTGCATGCTGGCTAGAACTTTACATATGACTTGTGATCAGAATGTATAAAAGTCAAAACAAGATCATATTTATAATGTTTTTCTCCTCTGGATACACTTTTATGCTCGTCGGAGAAATATTTCATAGGGCGTCCGCCATTGTTCCGATAGTTTAGAGCCAGTTACTAAGTTACCATGCGTCGTTACGAGGGAAGTGAGGTTACGACTGTTGAAGGTTATTACATATACAAAACAATTTTTGGACTATGAAATGGCAATAATGGCTTTCATATAGATAGAATGAAGTTGACGTCACTCGGGTCTTTGTTATTGTTTTTGCCATCCACGTGTATGAGTAATTCTCACTTAACTGCTGTGTGTTGGTCAGTTATACTTCCGGATGGCAATGTTGTGAGCTTCTCCAAACGCAGTCTATCTATATAGTCCGTTTTCTTAGCGGCAAGTTCCGTGCGTTTTGTGCACTTTTTTGTAACCAGCAAATTAAGTATACAAATTGGTGCAGAAAATTATGAACATTCGAAAAATAGGTGGCTCCAAATACCATTTTTATTGAAAAGACCTTAAAATTCGTCGTAAAGTCTAGTGAAAACGCGCACTTTGTGACGTTTTGGCGCTCGATGACAAAAGTATAAAAAACAAACATTCTCACCCATTAAGAACATCTTGATTAGTTTTTGATCGTGGAGATATTTTTGTTTTAATGTTTTCCATTATTATTTACCAAAAATCTAGCTTTTAATTATTTTAAAACCTTTTTTTTTTTGTCTTCTGACCGCAGAAAAACACCCAATAAAAATTGTCCTTTTTTGCCCGTGCAACAAAACTATGAGTCATTGGGACGATCTATCCTTTACTAAGTATGTACTAGGATGTCTTAGCGCCTGTAAACGAAAAAAAAAAACAAGAGACTAAAAAAAATATTTAAAGCAGTTAAAGAGGTTTCTGTCAACCATTGTGTACAGTACAATAATGCTAAATCGAAATGCGGTTTTGTCATCTGTCACCGCCTCTCCCTTCGAGATAACGACAGCTCCATCTACCGACAATGGCATCATGTGTTGTCTAAAAAATAACTGAGAGAATGAGTTTTGTCTTCTGAACGATGTCAACAAACTATAATTTTATTTTGTGCAATCGATATTCATTGAAAAGGTAAGGAACAATCTTTTTCATCTATTATAAATGTCTTATATCATCGTGATGTTATTTTACTTTATGCGCATGCTAGTGCGATAAGTATCGCGCAATGTATGACAAAAGAATTGAGTTGTGAAAAAAGAATTGGGTCAGATCAAAGCTGAGTCACAGTCATGTCATTCTACACACACAATAAGCCTCCAGGATGCAAAAGATAGAGTAAGATTATGGCCCATGCTTGGATCTGAACATATTTTTCTATCTTAGTATAATACAAGTTACATGTGCTATGTCAGTACTAAATTTAGACCCTTTTAGATTCGATTAGATATAGATTAGCCTGTCGATGATTGATGATAGAATAACGGTGTTTATCATTACTGCTGACCGAGAAAGAAAAAAACATAACTAATTTATTATTAACTCAGTTGATCAAAAAAAAGAACATCTCCACACACAATTCTACCAATACACGCTAATATTCACACACATTGCTTTACCTTTTGCATGTTCAGGTTTGGTTTTTTAAAACAATGTATTGACTTGTTTGTTACATTTCTATTTGACAGCCTCACAGTCCTTTGTTTCCTTAAAATTAATAAGCATCATGCCTGGGGACCTCGTCAAATGGGAATGCTAGTTTGATTTGTTGAATGGTCAAGATTGCAAGGACTAAAGTTCCATTCTAACAGGTATTTGGAAGTATGTGTTCGTTGCGTGTGTGTTGATGTTGTTGTTGTTGTTTTATTGTTGTTTTGCAGAGAATCTTACCACTGAGATATCCAAGCCCCGTCAACTAATATGTGTTTAACCTTTCTCACGCAAACACACACACAAATACACACTCACACGCATACACACACACACACACACACACACTCCCACGCACACAAACTTGTTCATTCTGTCAGCTCTCAAGCTACCCTATATCGCCTTAAGATGGTAACATTTTCTGTAACTTGAGAAACTACGTAATTCACACTTTTGTAAGAAATAATTTTAAATATTGTCTCTTGAGTATGTCATGGGTTTTGATTTATTTTTCTTTCCTTCCTAGAATGCGCTAATATGGCAGGAGGAAAGAATCGGCAGACATCCATTGTCGACTGTAAAAATCTGAACAAAGTTCCAAGACTCGATCAAGCTTCCCCTGAAATTGAGTGGTCGAAGTGCCTGTTTTGTCAAGAAACCATTGAAAATTATCCTCTTACAAACCCTAACAAAGCAACCAAGTTAAATTGTATTGAAGACACTTATGTTGCCATTTCTGAGGATATCAAACTTTTTCATGACTCAGGTAGATTGCCAATAGCATTGAAATTCAATATTAACCAACCTGTGAAATGTCTTGCTAGTTTTTTGAGAGACAATGATGGACTTTACCATAAGAATTGCAGACACAGGTTTCATAAATCAAAACTCAAAAGGCTTGCAAAGAAGATAAATTAATGTAATAGTGAAGCAGTTGCAAGTCCTGATACAAGAGGCACATTAAACACATCACATGTAATCAAACACTGCTTGTTCTGTAAGGGTTGTGAAGGGGAATTGACTGAGGTCCGGACTCCTGCTCTTTCACAAAAAGTCTACTAGGAAGCTGTCCTTCTTTCAGATACAAGTATTCTTAGAGTATTTGCGGAGGGTGATCTTATTGCGGTGGAAGCAAAGTATCATAAGCCTTACCTTATACTGTTCCACAGAAGAGGAGACGATTTTAGATGTAAAAATACTTCAGACAACAAATACAAAACACACATTGCAGAATGCAAACAGGATATTGTCAATTTTATTGATCAACAACAAGCTCGCACAGACACAAATGTTGTGTTTAAGCTGAATGATCTCTACAATTTACTTTTGTCAAAATTAAATGCCATAAATTGGTCGGATGTATATGTACATAAAACTAGATTCAAAGAAAATTTACTATCGAGAGTTCCTTCTTTAATGGAATACAGGGATGGGCGGGAAGTCTTGCTTACTTTCAAAGAGGGGAATAATATTTCACAAGCAGCTATTGCCGATTTAGATTCAAATGGTGATCTTGCAATACAAAAAGCAGTTGATATTATAAGAGCAGAAATAAGAAATCATACATTCATATCACCCCTCAATATAGATCATGATAACATTGTCAATAGTGTACCACACAAATTAGTGAAAATTGTGAATGGCATTTTTTAGAAATGGAAGCGAGTGTCACTTCAATTCTGGGTTACACGAACGGTTGTGGTTATCATTCTGATATCACAGTTTGCTGCATTGGGAATGGAAAAGTTGTTTGTCAACTACGGTTCAGGGAAACATAGAAGTCTGATACATATCCACTCAATTGTTGAACCCCTGGGTCCTGAAAAATCTCTGGCTATATCCTTCTTCCATGACTTTACGGGGTGTGACAGTGTCATTGTCTCAAGTGAGTAAAGAGCTACTCGACTATGCATAAAATATATGTAGAATGAGGCCCCAGAATTTACTAGTTACTATAAATGAAAAACAATTAACGATTTGTTTACAATGAAATAAAAATGATGATGAAATTTAATTAAAAGAGATAAACAGTGATCGTGGCAGTTACAAATAGAGATATGAATATTTTACGTAACTTATAATAATATGTCAGGTTCATAAGTTTACGTTTCCAGGCAGTTGATGGGCTTGGATGATCTATTCCTCTGATAACAGGATTGGACTCGTAAAATTCCACTTCCAGGCAACTGGTAAGGAGTTATAATGTAGTACAGCGGGCTTGGGTTTGATCCTTGAAGATTATACAATCAAAGTTAAAAGCTCCGGCGTCTTAATGGTGTAGATATAATATCTACAAAGTCCCAAAAGATAAAAATCTTACAATATATATATAGGAATAGAGTGACTGGCCGTCCGGCATAGATTGTGGAGAGAAAGTGAGTGTCGAATGTTAGACCTATCAGCTTTTATAATAAGTGGCTACGTGACAGAATGTAGAACGAAAAGTATTCACTAATTAGAAATTAATTCGAGGGAAGGCTATAAAAGGAAAGACGGTCTAATATTAGAAGGTAAAGTTTATCTAAGCCTACCGAAATATAACTGGAGTGAGATGAATTCAGTTCTTAATAAAATAAAATTTAATAAGATAATTGTGAACAATCTTTACTGTGACACCCCCCACCCACGTTTAAAATATACTCTTTAACCATTATGGGAAAGATAGATTTTACAAACGGAAGTAAATTTACTATCATGATACTCTAGCATTAATCCATTGTTATGATTTGTGCTACAATTAAATTATTTATTAACTAGACATGGAAATGTTTATATTAACGTAGGTATATGAATGGGTGACAATAACAATGAAAGATTGTGATTACAAATCATTGTGATAAACAATATGATGGCAATGTGATTACAAATCATTGTGATAAACAATAATGATGGCAATGAAGCATGATTAAAGTCGATGATATGAAGGTAATTTACTAAATGAAATGAATGAAAATGTAAATGAAATATTGACATTTCAATTATTAATCATAAATGAGTTAAAATTCATAACAATAATAGATAAAGAGAAGATTTCCCAAATCATGAATGGGTATGGTATATATATCCAAACAATACTCAATGTTACATTAAGTTGGGTCATCATGTTTACAAATAAAATTATCGAATTTGTGCGTTCTGATTTGGCATAGTTTGCGAGGTAACTAACAGTATGCATGGGAGGTTAAGTTATACCCTTCTCACGTCATTACACTAATCGAGAAAGTAGGTCGGCGTGAATATTTTCACAACCTGGTATGTGAGAGATACTGAAAGTGTAATTTTGCAAAAATAGACTCCACCTTAGTGGGTGTCCCCTCCAAAATGTCATTGTCTCAAGTGAGTAAAGAGCTACTCGACTATGCATAAAATATATGTAGAATGAGGCCCCAGAATTTACTAGTTACTATAAATGAAAAACAATTAACGATTTGTTTACAATGAAATAAAAATGATGATGAAATTTAATTAAAAGAGATAAACAGTGATCGTGGCAGTTACAAATAGAGATATGAATATTTTACGTAACTTATAATAATATGTCAGGTTCATAAGTTTACGTTTCCAGGCAGTTGATGGGCTTGGATGATCTATTCCTCTGATAACAGGATTGGACTCGTAAAATTCCACTTCCAGGCAACTGGTAAGGAGTTATAATGTAGTACAGCGGGCTTGGGTTTGATCCTTGAAGATTATACAATCAAAGTTAAAAGCTCCGGCGTCTTAATGGTGTAGATATAATATCTACAAAGTCCCAAAAGATAAAAATCTTACAATATATATATAGGAATAGAGTGACTGGCCGTCCGGCATAGATTGTGGAGAGAAAGTGAGTGTCGAATGTTAGACCTATCAGCTTTTATAATAAGTGGCTACGTGACAGAATGTAGAACGAAAAGTATTCACTAATTAGAAATTAATTCGAGGGAAGGCTATAAAAGGAAAGACGGTCTAATATTAGAAGGTAAAGTTTATCTAAGCCTACCGAAATATAACTGGAGTGAGATGAATTCAGTTCTTAATAAAATAAAATTTAATAAGATAATTGTGAACAATCTTTACTGTGACAGACAGTATCAGCTCATTTGTAGGGAAGGGAAAGAAAATAGCATTTTCAGTTTGGGCCGCATTTGATGATGTTACAGACTCATTTAAAGCTCTTGCTAATCAACCCTCTAAGGAACATATAGCCAGCCATTTCAACATCATCCTGAGATTTGTCTGTTTGTTGTTTGACAGAGCAACCAACTTATCTGCTGTCAATGAATGCCGGCGTGAACTTTTTACAAAAAAGTCACGCCTTCCAGACAATATGCCACCAACTCGTGAAGCTCTCAAACAGCATTTAAATCGAGCAGTTTACCAAGCTGGTTATGTATGGAAACGCTCTCTTGCTAAAGACCCTCGTCTTCCTTCCAAATCAGATTTTGGTTGGAAAGAAGATGGGATGCCAAAGTGGTCCACTTTGACTGACCTTACACATGCCTCACAAAATCTGATTAAATGTAACTGTTCATCAAAGGGATGCTCCAAAAGATGTAATTGTGTTGTGATCTTCCATGTAATCTGTTATGTGCCTGCAATGGTCAATGTTCTAGTGACAATGATTGACTTTAAACATGTTTTTCAATTGTATGTTTTCAACAAACTATGGAATTAAAAAGGGATGTAAATCTATAATAATGCTGTTGTTAAATATGTACACAGAAAAAAAATGTTTTAAATGGTTCAATTCTTCATTGAATAAATATGTATTGTACAATATATATAAATTTAAACGTGTTATTTGCTATATGATAGAGATACATTGTACTCTTATGTTTGAGAGTGATTGTGCGTGTGTGTCGGGAGGAGAAGGGGTACTTGCTTTGGCAGTTGAATTGTCTATTATTGTTTTGTTTTTTTAAAAATCAAATTAATATTGCTTGTTTTTAGAGGATGTAAAGATTAAAAAATGTTTTTGAAATGCATGGCATTTCAAATATATGTCAGATTCTAAACTATTTAAACAGTTTCCGGGAAGGAGATACATTTTTTTTTTTAATTTCCTGAAAAATCCCAATTGAATTTCGTATTTTCTTATATATTTCAATAAAATTCAAATGGAAAAATATTTTCTGAGTCCAAAGTACGCAAGGGAATAGCAAAATAACCACATTATTATAAAATATCTATAAAACCGTAATTTTTTGAGAAAAAAAAAAATAAAATGTTGAAAAAATGTATTTTGTCACCTTTAAAGGGCAATAACTCGTGGTTCCAGCTATATTTCAACTTGGAGCCACCTATTTTCGAAATTCTCATAAAATTCTGCACTTTGTGTGAAAATTTCATGCTGGTTACACGATTTGCACAATTTTTCCATTAATGGAACGGACTAATATGAACAAATACAAGGTAGATCATCATAAACACTTACATTTTGAATGAATCTCACTAGTTACCGTGGTGCTGATTTTTGTAGTCAAATGTACACATAGGCGTCAATTAAAAAAGCAACGAACTTTGATGGAGACTACGATGGCTATAATTCGTGAGTCAAATATTTCATTTTTAATAGGAACTGATAAGTATAATGTTTGATGTGTATATGTATAAACAAGTCTTCAAGAAGAAATATCGAATAATTTTGTTGCCCCCGTGCAGCTCTGCAGAGTTACTATTTTGGGAGATGACATTTTTCCCCTTATAAATCATCTCTCTGTTATGTATTAATATATATATATATATATATATATATATATATATATATATATATATATATATATATATATATATATATATATATATATGAAGAGTTTTTTTCCAAAATGCGACATACGCCATTTTCAGGGATTGAGAGAAGCGGCTCAGATTCACTTCATGGGTGATAAAGCTTTGCCCTTTCAAAAATATTTCCGTCCAAATCGCGACATAACTTTAATTAAACGTGTATTTAATTCTACTTTTTTTCCAAAACGAGATATAGGACTGCAATGTTTTATTCCAAAATGAGACATAACCAGAGCCAATCAAAGACCGTGAATGGTGTTAATATTGACCAGTCGTAATTCGTTATGTTTTTGGCCCGGAACTGGTATCTTATACTTCAAATGACACCTTTTCTTAATTATTTCTAAACGCGTAAACACAAATCTCTTCACATCGGAAAACTTTGCTATTAAAACTCGCACCCTGAACTAGCCCTGCCTCCCTCAGATATTCACTCAAATTCAGCCCTCGACAAGTATCCTCGTAAGTTTTCTGGGAATCTCCTGCAAAACTCATGTATATTTGCGTCATGGTCGCCTGTTAACTTTCACTCCACTTAGTAGTCAGTAGGTAAAAAATTACCCCTATAGGAAATTTAGTATAATTCAAAAAAAAAAAAAAAAAAGACAAGAAAACACGCAAGCCACCAGGATATGATAGTAAATTGTCTATCAAAAGTGAGTAGTTTTCTTAGTGGGGGTGGGAGTCAACAGACTTTGGCATTTTTTTGAGTGTTTTGGCATTTTTTGAGTCTTCCCCTGGCATTTTGTTGAAAAATAATCTGGCAACCCTGTATCATGGATGCGCCCATTGGCGTAGACTGTAGATAACCATTCACTCGTTCAACTTGTACCGCTAACACCATTAACATACATTTTTAACCGCTCCTAACTTCGACTATTCAATTTTGAGAGACAATGGAAGTTTTTGATAACATAAACGAAACTGCACAGCGGACAGACCGAGGGAGGAAAAGGAAAGAAACAGCTAGGGCATACAAGACAGTAGGCTCAGTAGGCAAGATGAGACGGGCCAATGGAGGCTACATTCCGACTGTTTCTTGCAACCACGTTTCAACTCCTTTGTGTTGTGCAGATCAGCTGAAGCCAGAGTCACTCGTCCAAATGTTCGAGACATTTTGCTCCCAGAGCAGCCATGCTGACCAAAACAGCATGTTGATATCCTTGATGGACGTGTCAGCTCCTTCAAGGGCCAGGATCGATGAAACAGAGAGGAAAAGAGGCCGTGATGTTACCATCAAATACAATGTGGTCACCTCAACAAGCGGGAGATTGCCTGTATGCAAAGCATCCTTCATGTCCATCCTCAGTAAGTTGTCATTTCCTTTTTTATTATAATATTATCGAATTGCAAAGGCTCTCTCATTCAGTTATCTTACTTTGACTTTGATCCGTATCCAACATCAAACACTCTAACTCAACTCTAACCTATTTTTCTTTGTTCTCACTCAACTTGGATCTAGTGCCCACTCTTTCTTCTGTTCCACTGTTTTAATTATTCTTTTTGCTGATTTATTGCCTAGTGCATCACTATTTATGTTATGATAATGATTACGCTATTTTCGTATTGATCACTTAGACTTAGTCTTAGTTAAAGTGAAAGTAGAAAGAAAATTAAATAGAGCTTAGGACATGGTAACGTCTTCATTATTTATAATGAACATAGAGTAAAGCCATGTAATGTAGGAAGGTGAGTACTAAGTCCTGCCATCGAGATGAGTGCATTGTTTATAGATAGTATGCAGATGACGTCACTCGGGCCTTTGTTATTGTTTTTGCCATCCGCGTTTGTGAGTTGTTCTCACTAAACTGTATTAACCAGACTATAAAAGTTCATGGTTACACAGAGTTTGTGTGTTGGTCCGTTATACTTCCGGATGGCAATGTTGTGAACTCCTTGGCCAAGCGCATTCTATCTATAAAATACCATAAAAATCATTTCATGGTATGGGGGGGGGGGGGGGGGGGTATACTTTTTTATTGCTGTTGTGAGTGGACATTCACACCACGTGGCATGAATGAATATTTATTTTTATATCTCACCTTGTGTAGTTTGGACCACTGATATGAAGAAGAATCATGTTCATAATAGTAATAGTAGTAGATAAAGATTTTGTTAACAAAAATGAAGTGCTAATAGTAATAGTCTTAATGTTTTCATGATGCTACAGTTTTCAAGGTAATAACTGGTAACAAATTTAGGATTACTTGTTAAAAATTTGTTACAAATTGCGGACAAAAATTAAACAGCACGTTTTGCTAATAAATTAAAGAAATGATGTCGAGGAGAGACAACCAGAAATAAAATCGTGGAGCGACGATCAGAGACCGCAACACTATGCAGAAAGCGATGGAAACTACAGTCGTATTGTGACTAACGTTGAGATTGTAGTCAGAATGAAATAAGCGCTCACAGCTCTATGATTAAAGAGCATTGACAAAGCTATTAAAAAAGCTTTTGAGAGGTCATTGTGAAGTCAAAAATTGTTTATTTTTCTAAAAGTCGCCATTTTTTTTCATAATAAAGTATAAAGATAGACACACATTTAAGGAAGGTAGCATGTGTGCCATATTGCATGAAGATTTGAGGGGACACAATAGCTTATCCTTAACTTAATTAAAATTCCCTTCACAATTGGCATACAGCTTAAGGAGGCTGCTTGGGGGGGGGGGGGGTGTCTTTACAGTAAATGAGTACCTAATTTAATTTTCACTTAAGTTTCTGCAGCCCCGTGGCGCAATCCATCATCTCATAGTTCATTGGTTTACTACCTATCTGTGGTTTTAGTCGTTTGTTATTGTCTTTTTTTTTATTGTTTACTTTTTTTTGTTCTCACAAGCTAGATTTTAAAAATGCTTTTTCTGTTTTGAATTTTGATTTTATTATTCGTGTCTAAGGAAAAGTTGTGGGGGATTGAAGCTTGTGTGTGTAGGCATCTATAACATTATAATTTCTCTTGCTTGATACTTTCTTCATATACCCCTTTATCTCAATGTAACATCTTTCCTCTATTTTTTATATCCTTACAGATGTCAAGAAGGATCGTCTCAGTCGTCTTGCAAATAATTTCCTTAAGGAAGGCGCACCGAGAAAAGAGCGTCGCGGTGGCAGCAGACAAACCCCAGAGATGGTTGAGTTTAAAGAGTCAATCGTTTCTCATATTGAAACATTCACGTGCAGAGCCAGCCATTATGCACGTCGTGGAGCTCCTGGACGGAAGTATCTACCCAGTGACATGAATGTTGCCAAGATGCGCCAACTCTTTAATGAGCAGAATCATCGACAGGCTTCCTATGCCTTATATTATTCAATATTTTTGCATCGATTCAATCTGGCTTTTGGGCACCCGGCCAAGGATATATGCAGTGATTGTCTGCGATTCCGGATTCAGTTGCGCCAAGATTTACCTGAAGCACAAAAGCAAGCAAAGGCAGTCGCTTTTTTGCTTCATAGGCGACGTGCCAGGAAATTTTATGACTTAATGGACAACGTTGACGATTCATTAACACTATGTTTTGATGTAATGGAGAACCTTGTTCTCCCTAAAACTTCGATTGGACAGGCGTATTATTCACGTCAGCTATATATGTATGTTTTTGCTGTCGTGCGTCATGAAGGACGAGGACAGTCTGTTCCATTAAGGAATGTTTTCCTTTATACGTGGATGGAGACACAGAATAAAAAAGACTCAAATGTCATTGCATCCGCAGTTGAGCATGCTTTAACTGGTTTCGGTGAAAGCTTTCAGGGCAGGAAAGTCAGATTATTTTCTGACTCGTGTTTTGGACAAAACAAAAATTTCAGTATGGTGTCGATGCTGCACTCATTCAGGAAACGACATATTCCAAATAGTTCTGTTCAATATTTTTTTCCAATTCGTGGCCACAGTTATCTGCCAGCTGACAGGGTATTCGGACGTATTGAGCAGGACATCAGGAAAAAAGCTCTTATTTTGCTGCCATCCGAATACATTGACATCTTAAAAAGACATGGCACTGTTTTTCAGTATGGAAAGGATTGGTTTGTGAAGGACTATAAAAAAGAAGTGGCGTCGTTTTTAAAGACTCAAAAGGGCTTCAGAGTGAGTGATGCCAGGGTGTTACAATTTAACAATGATAAAGTTGGCTTTAAGTCAGTGTATGAGGGACCATTTTGTGAACATTCGATTCTGAAGAAGGGGAAGCGTTGGGTTGACTTTGTCCCTGAGGTGATTGGAGATATTTCTTGTGTGAAAGAAGAAAAGAAGACGGACGTTTGCAATTTATTGGACAGTCTTGGTGTCAGTAATGATGTCAGGGCACAGTATGATAGTTGGCTCCTATCAACTTCTGTTACAGAGGATCCAGAATCTGATGAAGATTAGATTTACTGTGTTTATATAATTTTTTATTCCCTTTTCCATATCCATTGTTTTTATGAGTCTTATGCTTTGTGTCCTGTATGGTGTTTTTTTTAATGGCTGTTTACACCAGACCATTTAATTATTCAATCAGTTTTGGTTGGCTTAAGTTTTCCTTTGGGTATTTTTGTCATATTTCATACATTTAATGCCTACCTGTCTGACTACATACTTAAATCTTGTGATTATGTCCCTCTCTGTGGATTGACAGGTCTTTTTTTTTAATGGATTGCTATTCGACACCCGAAACTCAGGTGTATCTTTTCACCAGGTTATTCGACACCCAAAGTCTCACATGCGCATGTTGAGAGTTAGCTATCCTCAACAACACGTGAATTTATCAGCACGAAAATTTTGGGTTTTGAATTACGTTCCCTTTTTTTAATTGCTGTTGACACCAGGCTATTCTTTTAAATTTAATTAATCCATCAGTTTTGTTTTCTAGAGTTTTTTTTTTGTTTTTTTTTTTTTTTTGGGGGGGGGGGGGGGGTATTTAGCATAGTATTTTTTTTTCAATCAGTTTTTATTCCCTAAAGTTTCGCATCTTTCATAAATTGTCTATTTACTGTTGGACTTAGAATTCATACATTTTTTTGTTGCTTATTTAACTTTAAGCTGAGCTTTTGATACACCCCAGTTTTAATTCAGCTTACTGGCAATGGAACTGCTTTTCTCCTTATTTGCATGAAGGCAGGGATTTTTTGGCTCTTTTCTATTTTAAAAAGTGGTTTGGATGTGTAGTCATGTTTTCTGCTTAACATTTTTTTTTTATGGGTGGGGGGGGGGGGGGGGGATGTTCAGGGGTTTTGTTTGAGAAGTCCCGTATTTTTTGCAAGTACCACACGTTTGATATTGTATCATTTTTAATTTTCAGTAGGATTATTTTTTTTACTTTTTCCCCATCATGTAGTTGATGTGGACTTTGACATGTTTTTTATCTGTTTCAAATGTTTTGATGTCATTAAATTTATAAAATATATTTTTGAGTTATTTTTGTTTTCTTTTCATGCACATTGTCTTGTGACTGCATTATGCAATAGAGAATGCTTATGCTGAAGAGGAAACTTACATTGGTGTTCTCATTTATACCCTTCTGTATCTTAATATTAAGAGGAGTGTAAGTGGATTTACTGTTAGTGTATGTTGTATTTTCAGCTTAATCAACTTCCTTTGCATTTAATTGACTGCTGGCTATATTACTTTGGTAGACTCCCAACAGAGTTATAACCAGGAGTCTATAGAAAAGTGCCAGAAGACAATAGAGAATAAAAAATTTTTTTTTTCGCGGCGGTGGTGGGGTTTGAACCTGCGACCTTATTGGTACGACAACTCCGCCTGGAGTTATTCTCTATTGTCTTCTGGCACTTTTCTACTCACTTCATATCTTGTTGTTACCAACATAAGTGCCTGCTCCACTCACTTTTCTGAATTAAAAATTCACCCCATACACCGGAGCATACTCAATGTCTCAATCGTTTCTATGTTATATGTTTGTGATGAGAATATTGGCTATTAAGCTTAACTGCTGGTCAAAATTACTTTGCGATGGTGGCGAACGAATCGGCGATCTCAAGAAGTGGGTGAGAGAGGGATCTAGAAATGACTTTGGGTTTGAAACGAATATTTTTGTGTTCGTGGATAGCTCACACGGTAGAGCCACGCTCTCACCTGCCAGGCGGAGTTGTCGTACCAATAAGGTCGCAGGTTCAAACCCCACCACCGCCGCGAAAAAAAAAAAAAAAAAAAAAAATTTTTTTTTATTCTCTATTGTCTTCTGGTACTTTTCTACTCACTTCATATCTTGTTGTTACCAACATAAGTGCCTGCTCCACTCACTTTTCTGAATTAAAAATTCAACCAGGAGTCTGGGCTTTTGTGAGGCCTTGCACAGGTTTCGTCTTTCTATTTCTAGTAAATTGTGTTACTATTCACCTACTTTTTCCCCTGGCGCTTATGACCTAAAGAGCCAGTACCCATTAAACATTCATAACCTAACAAGTACCCTGGTGCTTATGACTGAAGGGGTAGGAAGCATTGCAACTGTTAGGATATGACTGCTGTTTCCATCGCTTTCTGTGAGAGTGACTGCGATGCGACTTGAGCTTCTCCAGAAACTCAAGTCGCATCGCAGTTACTGATCTCTTGATGGAACCGACAGTCATATCCTGACAACAGTCGTACGTTAGGTCGACTTGAAATTGGCCCTCACAGTTCACAGTTTGTGGGTTAAATTTCCTAGAGCAATATGGAACAATTAACTACAATACGTATGTTTATGATTGGTCTTGGGTTAATTTTCATCCAGTGACTGTACTTAAACTGGTTATCGAAACTAGTCTGCGGGAGTTGGTTGGGTGCTACTGGTAGGCCCTCCTTTTCTCCCTGATCTATCACTACCATCTTGCTGTTCTGTGCTATATCAGACGATTTTGTGGCATTTCTTGGCTCTTGATAGGACTTTTGTTGAATATTACAAAGCCCTGGCGCTTATAGGACTTAAGAGTGTTGCAAGCGCTGTTAAACATTCCAAAACAAAAACAATTTCCTCCTCTTCTTGTAGAGGGAACTTAACAGCATAAATTGCTTGCTATCATTTAGCCAGGACTCTAGTCTATGGTAGAGTACAAATTGCTGGATTAGATCCATCTAACCATTTGCTGACTCCAGACTGACAAGGGTCCAGAAAAAAAACCTATGCTATGCTGTGTCAAACCAGGATGACCAATTTAGCCCTGACAAGTAATTTATATTTTGTCGCTATCTTTTGCCAATAAGCAATTTTTTGTTGCCCCATATTTCCTATGGCTGCTTTACCACTGTCATGAGAGTAGATTTTATCTAATGATCAAATAGCTTAGCTTGCATTCTTTGGTTAGAGAAGAAACTTCTGTGTCTGCCCCAAGGCATCAAGAATACTGAGAGTTGCCATTAGTGTGTAGGCTTATAGCACATACTTTGCTTGGGTGTAAATCTGTATTTCTGTCTTACTTACACCAACATCTTGAGAGTGACTACATCCATTTTGATCAAAATTGGATATGTCTCACTTTGGCACAAATCTGTTGGGTGGATATGTCTCATTTTGGAGAAAAAGTGAAATTATAAATCATAACAAAGTACATTTTAAAAAAAGATAGATTTAAAAAAAAAATTATGTTCTGATGTTGAGCAAGAGGATAACTGTTTCAATTAATCAAATTATGTAATCTGCGTTGTCTACTGGTCAAAAATTTAAATGTCAAATATCTCAAAACAGGAATTTGACTTATGTCTCACTTTGGAAACAAACTCTTCATATATATATATATATATATATATATATATATAATGTTATTTTGATTGTATAATGTAAGCATTTGAGTGTATTCCTCTTAGTTGGATTTTGTACTTGTGTCCGGATGAGACTTATATGTGATCTCAAACTACGCACATTGGTGGTGTGCTCTTGGAATCTACATCTGATCCCTATTTGTTCCCAGTTCCACTGTGTCTTACTTTTTCTTGGGTGCTTTGATTGTAATTCTAGAACTTTTTACTATCCCATTTTCTTCCTTTTTACTGGCGCTGACATGACTTAAATGTGTTGCAAACGCCGTAAAACCCTTAAAAACAAAAACAAACATCTCTCTGTTATACACTGCATTATGTTTTCTTTACATTGTATATGATTTGTAAAACATTTGAGTGTATTCCTCTTAGTAGAGACCTGTGCTTGTGTCTGGACGAGACTTTTAGTGATCTCAAACTAAGTACTTTGATAGAGTGCTCTTGGAATCGACACCTGTTTCTTATTTTAACCAATTCCGCTTTGTCTTACCTTTTCTTGTTCCCATAGTGGGCAGGGAAGTACTTTCAGTGTCTTCTATCCCCCTTATATCTGTTTTTCAACATGCCTTCTGTCTTTGTCTTAGAATGAGATTACTTGGTTTTGTCCTGGCACTGGCCTGAACCCTAACCGGGAGGGATACAGTCAAATGCATAATTATTGTTTTGGGAGAGGGTGTTTTTTTCCTTGTAAATCATCGCTCTGTTATGTATTATTATATTTGTTATTTAGAATGTATAATGTAAGCATTTGAGTGTGTTCTTCTTTGTTGGATTTTGTGCATGTGTCTGGATGAGACTTATAGGTGATCTCAAACTAAGTACATTGGTGGTATGCTCTTGGAATCTAAATCTGATCCCTATTTGTTCCCAGTTCCCATATGTCTTAATTTTTCTTGGATGCTTTAAATGTAATTGTAATTCTAGAACTTTTTACTATTCCATTTTCTTCCTTTTTACTGGCGTTGATATAACCTAAACGTGTTGCAAGCGCCGTAAAGCCTTTAAAAACAAACAAAACAAACCGTTTCTTGGGTGCTTTGATTGTAATTCTAGAACTTTTTACTATCCCATTTTCTTCCTTTTTTCTGGCGCTAATATGACCTTGATATGTTGCAAGCGCCGTAAAATCCTTAAAAACAAAACAAAAACATTTGTCTTGGAATGAGAATATTTGGTTTTGTCCTGACTCTGGCCGGATACCCTGACTTGGAGGGAAACAGTCAAATGTATGGTTGTAAATCATCTCTCTGTTATACACTGTATTATTTTTCCTTTTACATAAATACATATGAATGATTCGTAAACAGTTGAGTGTGTTCCTCTTGGCGGGGACCTGGGCTTGTGTCTGGATGAGACATTTAGTGATCTCAAACTAAGTACACTGATAGTGTGCTCTTGGAATCTACATCTGTTCCCTATTTGAACCAATGATGATGATGATGATGATGATGCTCAGCAGACGTCGTGTGATTTTGTCAAGGCACGACTACCATTGTGTAAAATCGAGCTGTGGCGGGATTAATCCTACAATCAGGGACCATCATAGTTTTAGTTATCTATCATTGTTGTTCTGAATCTGAATCTGAATGTTACTTGAAGTCGACTCAATTCTGAGTAGGACCAAGATTTTGGTTCCCCGGCCATATTGGTCGATTTTGGCTAGGGAGACCAAGATTTTGGCTCCCCGGCGTGAAACAGTATTTTATGGAACCGGTTTTCTACTTCTATTATT
Source organism: Berghia stephanieae (assembly GCF_034508935.2). Taxonomy (NCBI): domain Eukaryota; kingdom Metazoa; phylum Mollusca; class Gastropoda; order Nudibranchia; family Aeolidiidae; genus Berghia; species Berghia stephanieae. The sequence goes on from NW_027627499.1 coordinate 17,264, forward strand.
ACATATCTATTATGTCTTTTATATTCCATTCTTTTCTAGAAAATTCCCTTCTCTCACTGCCCTTATCATTTCTTTCACACCCTTGGGACTCACAAACCAACGCCACGCTAATGCTTCACACTCCAACCATCGTTGAGTACAGACGATACAATTTATATTTCATTTTATTCGTTTTCAACCTTTGTTCATTGTCATGCTGACTAAGGAATTGTGACCAAACGTCCATTGTCTGTATTATTCCAATCCTAAGCCTCTCCATAAACACTCTTTCGTTAGTACTTTCAAGATCGCAGCTTCAGGTAGCCCCCGCCGCTCTCTAATTTTTGGTGTCTGGATTTGAATTCTAAGTGATCTCAAACTAATTACATTGGTGGCATGCTCTCGGAATCTACATCTGTTCCTTATTTGAACCAATGCCCCCTTGTCTTAGTTTTTCTTGGGAGCTTTAATTGTAGTTCTAGAATGCTATGACTATCCCATTTTCTTCCTTTTTACTGGCGCTGACATGACCCAAATGTGTTGCAAGTGCAAAAACAAAAACAAAACAAAAAAACACTGCTGATTATACGAACATTTTTTAAAATGAGCTTTTATATAGTGCAATATCCACTAAATGTGCTCAAAGCGTTTTACACCTGTCCCCTGGCCAACAGCAACAATTAACATTTAGGACGGGACATGAAGCCTGTTAGGTGATGCCACCATTTTTTCGGACAGAGACAACGTTGTTAACGGCCAGGTACTCATTTTGCACCCGAGTACGATGAGAGAATGTGAATAAAAACAGCCTTCTCCAGTGACTCAATTATTCGCCGAGCGAGGCTCAAATCCAGGACCTTCCGATCCGAAAGCGAGTGTCATACCACGAGACAACATAGCCGCACTAAAAAATGTAAATAAGCATTCCAATCCAATATTTGTCCAGTCTAAATAAATTTGCAGGTGATTTAATTAAGTGGAAAATCAGATTTATTATAATGAAACCGAAGGTCGCATCTGTTTTGTTTTGTTTTATTTTTGTCAGTTTAAACTTGACTAAATTCAAATTTGAGTTTGCTCCATTTTTATTTGAAAATTTCAAAGAAACGAATTAGGGAGCAGGCACTGTTGTAAGATAACGATCTGAGAAGGTGTGTATAAAATAGTATCAGATAAATCAGAGAAAAAATACAAGAAGAAAGATCAACCTGCCTCGAATGGGGATCGAATCTCAAATCTTCTGATTACCGATTAGACGTGTTACCAGTATACCGCAGAGTTTACCTGATAAACGGGACGATTTGATACCTACATTCTTCATATGGGTACACATATCTGATGTGAACACTCGCTGCATCACAAAACATGTACTTTGACCACAAGAGGACGGGTTTGGTTCCATGTTTATTAGGAAATATCAGTGATACATACACTTTTTCAGATCTTACACCTGCGATTTACTTTCATTGCTTAATAATTGTAGGAAATGCTTTATTAACAATGACACACGACGAGAAAGTTTCCTGGTCCCAATTGATCAGCATGTCTTTTAAGTTATTGTTTTTTTTTATATTAACTTCAATCAATTGAAAGAAAAAGTGCACCAAAGCGATTTCCCTTTCTTTGTCATGTACAATAGCAGCTGGTCTGAAATCATCTCCCAAAGTGACACCGCCAACAAGATCTCAGAAAAAGTTCTACACTCAGATGGTTACAAATAAGCGACATAACTATGAACAAATATAATCGATAATTCACAAGCGAAAAATACGTTTTTATGTTTGTTTTTAAGGGTTTTGCGCCGCTTGCAACACATTAAGGTCATATCAGCGCCAGTAAAAAGGAAAACGATTGGGATAGTAAGAAGTACCCAAGAA
>NW_027627500.1:0-5117 GCF_034508935.2 Berghia stephanieae
TAAATATGCACAAAAAATTAATTTCTAATTTAAACCATTCAGCATTTAAGACAGGGAAAAATGAAACTGCAAAAGCAAAGCAAAGTGTGTCTGCGGACCGTTGCATCACTTCCGGGTGACGACATCAATAAGAGCGAGGTTATGGCTAGTTTGCACAGTTGCCTTGGCAACGCATGAAATCGCTCTCAACGACTTTGAGGGCGCCCTAAATCACCATCTGGAAGCCTTGGCTATTGGAGAGACAGAGTGATTTTCTAAACAAAATGAATTACAATTCCATGTCATGTGGTAAAATATCTAAAAATTTCATGAATAGGAACGAAAGTGTGATGTCAAAAAATGATCCCAATCTCTTTGGAAGTGTAAAACCACTCTTCCGGGACTGGATACATACCTTGTCTATTGAACTTCTGGTTTCAGAGTGATGGCATCTTATTTTCTTGATAAATAAATGCTGGTCGTCAAGGATCATCCCTCCTCGTTCTTTTACGTCCTGTAATCCTGCCTATACATCCTGCTACTGTAATAGTTATGACACATGTTTGTAACCTATTCATTATTAGTGCTCCGAATGGTTGATTACATACACACTGCCAAGGATTTAGGAACCAAAAGAATAGAGGGTTTGATATTACGACTTTTCTTCTCGATTGTCGTTTGACTGAGCCTATATAATGTTATCGATCGCCTGAAAATAGTATTTTGTCGCGGTGGTCTAGATGTTTAAATGATAAAAGAATAACTATTGCTTGATTAAAAGGGATTAACATGTAGATATTTGACCAATCAAACCGCGGGGCTAGTGAAAACGCCCTCAATCCTGCTTCTATTGTTTGTTAACAACCAGCTACATTACTTAATTATATAGTTGGTTGTTTACAAACAATAGAATGAAGGAAGTTGACATTACTCTGATCTTTGTTATGAATTGTTTCTAGACTTCAAGTTGTGTGATTAGTTTTCACTAATTTATCTCAACCAAACTATTAACGATTTGTGTTTAACTAAATACTCCGCCAGCCAAATTAAACATAAAGCACACAAAACTGGGCATGTGCGTAACCTTTAAAGTTGTTAGCTTGACCGTTATAATTTAGTGAAACTAATTAGTAACACACTGTCTAAAAAGAACAACCATTTTTCTTTCTTGCTTCGTCTGGTACTGTTTTACACCCTGCTACTTAAATTTCTCAATTGATAATTCCAAAAATGAACATCTTCCTTCCCCAATAATACAGAAATCTTCTTGAAGTCGTCAACCGATCCCTGGGCCATCTGGGCAGGATGTACATTATTCAGAAACGATTCAACAAGGCTCTTGAAGTGTAAGTTTATCAATTCTGATTCTAACATTGGATTTCATACAGTAACATTCTGGCAAACGCTTTATTTATGTATTTTAAAAAATATATTTAGGTATTGAAATTTCTTTTTTCAACTCGAGCTTTTATATAGTGCATTAAAACGTATATCTTTGCCTTTATTAAAATACGGTTCAGGATCAAAAGTAATCATCTCACAGGTTAAGGATGTGGTGTCCGAACCAATAGTTTATAGTGTTTAACTCTTTCCTTACCAGCCATTATTAGAATTCTCCCCCGAATATTCACACCCACTCCGACACAAAAATAGACTTTTTTTTTCTTACTCAAACAAAAAAGTAACAAGTGCATTCTATATAGAATGTTGGTCAGCAAAATGAGCTCTACAAAACAGTATTAGTATTTATTGCATTCTATATATATATTAGTGCATTCTAAAACAGAATGTTGGTCAGCGAAATAGCTCTACAACACAGTGTTTAGTATTTATAGCTGTAATCAAAGCAGTTCTTTAAATTTTGTCATGTACAAGAGAAATCAGAATGAAAAAATTTTGGTTGAATCGTAACGAATGTGACAATTTTCTATGGTTGGTAAGAGAGGGTTAAATATTCCAATCAATTCTACAAATTTTGTATTTTCATATTTTTTAAAACGAAAAAATTGTCAATTCAAATTCTTGAGCCAAGGTTGGACACATTTTTACGTCGCAAACTTTCCCCGCCAATAAAGAAATGGTACTCTATTTAATTTCTCTGGTCAAAACAAACGAGCTACGGGACGACTAACGACGACAACAACAACAACAACAACAACAACAGCAACAACAACAACAACAACAACAATATTACTTCTATCTCTCGATAGAAGCGATTTAAAGCAACTCAAGGACGAAACCAGCCTAACATTTGCATTAGAGAGTGTATATTGCTCTATATAAAAGCTGAGGCGCCTAAGTTAGGCACACAATTAAATGCACACGATAGAAACAATTAAACGGGAATAAGAGGAACAGCCGAAGCTGCAAAGTCGAATGACATCGAAAGCGGAAGGCTTAAGGTCAGCTATAAGTCAAGTCAAAACACGCTGCTACTGGCCTGATAATCATTTTATTCCTAGGTATAAGAGTATAGATATAATGATCTTGGCTAAGAAGCTCACAACATTGCCACCCGAATTATAAAAGGACCAACGCGCAAAACTATGTGTAACCATGAAGTTTTAATAATCTGGATAATTTCAGTTTAATGAAAATAACTCATAAACGTGGATGGCAAACAAAAACAATAACAAAGACCTGGTTGACGTCATTTTAATTCTATCTATATATTATAGTAAAGCTCATTCGAGAACTAGACTTTGCGCTGTCAACATAGGGATTGGGGGACCTAAATGTCTGAAAGCTAGTGCCCATACAACAAAAAAACATTTAAAAAGCTTGAGCATGCATATAGCGCAATATCCACTAAACGTGCTCAAAGGAACTATCATAACAATTTCCTTTTTCCAGATTTGCAAGGAAAGCGCCAGCAGTTGTAAGCGCCGAGGAAGTTGCCCAGGTGTTCCACGAGATCGGTAATTGTTTCCTAGCACGGGGTCATCTAGACTATGCCAGGGACTGCGGAAAGAAGGCGCTAAAAGCCGCTTTAGAAGCAGACATCCACTACTTCAAGTTTCAGTCTTGGGTCTCATTGCCGTGTCTGAATGTAAGGAATTTTTGGTGTCCATCATCATCATCATCATCATCATCATCATCATCATCAATCACATCATCATCATCATAAATCATCATCATCATCATCATCATCCTTATGTCATCGACATTATTCTCATTATCATCGTGGTTGTCGTGACGGTCATCATCATCATAGTCGGTCGTCGTCATCATCATCATCATCATCATCATCATCATCATCATCATCATCATCATCATCATCATCATCATCATTAACATCATCATCATCATCACTAAGATCATTACCTATAATGCATATATATGACCCATCGTCTCAAAACGGTGTTATGTCGAGATACACTATATAGGCTACTGAGTATTCATTCCATAGCCACAAGAATGAAAACTGAGGTTATTTTCTCTTCGTTATGCTGGAGAAAAGATGGTATTTCTTTTATTACAAAACACTGGAAGTTAGTATTTCTCATTATTTTGTTTCTAAATTCACTTTTCCGCGGTCCTACTTCCGACACCAACACACAAACTCTGTGTAACCATGAACTTTTATAGTCTAGTTGATACAGTTTAGTGAGAACAACTCACAAACGCGGATGGCAAAAACAATAACAAAGGCCTGAGTGACGTCATCTGCATACTATCTATAGCTCAGTTGGTAGAGCACTCGTTTCACACACAAAAAAGATCGAGATCGACCCCGGTGAGGTCAAGATTGTTTTTTTTTTCTGAACCCCCCCCCCCCCCCAACCAAACCCTGTCCACCAAGCAGTATTTGGGTAGTTGGGAAATTGTTAAATCAGACAGAAGATACTTGCGATAGACTAGCGCCCTATCCCAAAGGGTAGCAAGCAATTGCTATTGTACGAATCATCCTGTTTTTTTATAGAGGGAAACCCGAAACGTCAATTTTATCTGTTTTTCCGTAATTAAATTCAAGCTTACATTCAATTTCACATTGTTATTTATGAGTTTGTGTGATTTGTCGTTGTGGATCCATTTATCTATTTTTTTTTGTCTCCAGCTCGACTGAAGCATCATGACGAAGCCTACAAGGCGTTTGAACAAGCATTGAGCTGGCACAACAGAAAGGTTAGTCTGATCATTTATGTGATGCTAAATACTTCTAGAAGCTGTGGGCTGTAAAAGTTTTTGGAGTCTTTGTTTTTGTTTTTTATTAAAAAATACAAAGTATAATCATTGATGATAATATAGATAAACAATCAAATAATGAACAAAAATGATTATAACAGCTTCAAAAAAGAACAAAATACCAAACACGGAACGTTTCGGGCTCAAAACCCTTCTTCGGCCACAACAACAAAAAAATAAAGACATAAATACATTATTTAATGCATTTATTTATAAATTGTTGTTGGCTGAAGAAGGGTTTGAGCCCGAAACGTTCCGTGTTTGGTATTTTGTTCTTTTTGAAGCTGTTATAATCATTTTTGTTTATTATCTGATTGTTTATCTATTTATCATCACTGATTTTACTTTGACAGTATTTTAAAATAAAAAAACAAAAACAAAGACTCTAAAATAAAAAAAATACAAAAAAAAATAATAAAAAAAAACAAAAAAAAACACCCTCCCCCCCCCCCCCCCCACAAAAAAAAATAATCATAAAAAATTTAAAAAATTGAGCTTTTATATAGTACAATATCTACTAAAAGTGCTCAAAGCCCTTTACAAAGGTCCCTGAACAACATGTAGAATGAGAAATTGACGATAGGCGATATTACATTTTCCCACCCGACCAAGACAACTCTATTACCGGCCAGAACTCATTTTACACCTGACTACGGTGAGAGAATGTGAATAAATAGCCTATTCCAAGGACTCAACTACGCGTCACACAAGGCTCGAACCAAGAACCTTCCGATCAAAAAGCGAGTGTCACATCCACAAACCACATAGCCTGATAATAGATTAGCATAATGTGTCAGTAAAAGGCCTCTATTTTACGAGCACGTTTAGTGGATATTCCTCTATACAAAAACTCATTTTTTTTAATTAAAAAAAAAAATAATACCATATTGCGGCAGTTGGTCACATTTATACTGTAAATCAAATACCAGATTTAAATTTTCAGAAGTGGGTAA